>NC_143051.1:14962500-15002500 GCF_057628025.1 Oncorhynchus mykiss | reverse complement strand
AGAGAGCTCAACCACATTCCTCTTCACAGAGAGGTGAACCACTGTTCCTCTTCACAGAGAGGTGAACCACTGTTCCCCTTCACAGAGAGGTGAACCACTGTTCCCCTTCACAAAGAGGTGAACCACTGTTTCTCTTCACAGAGAGGTGAACCACTGTTTCTCTTCAGAGAGGTGAACCACTGTTTCTCTTCACAGAGAGGTGAACCACTGTTTCTCTTCACAGAGAGGTGAACCACTGTTTCTCTTCACAGAGGTGAACCACTGTTTCTCTTCACAGAGGTGAACCACTGTTCCCCTTCACAAAGAGGTGAACCACTGTTTCTCTTCACAGAGAGGTGAACCACTGTTCCCCTTTGCAGAGAGGTGAACCACTGTTTCTCTTCACAGAGAGGTGAAACCACTGTTTCTCTTCACAAAGAGGTGAACCACTGTTTCTCTTCGCAGAGAGGTGAACCACTGTTTCTCTTCACAGAGAGGTGAACCACTGTTCCCCTTCACATAGAGGTGAACCACTGTTTCTCTTCACAGAGAGGTGAACCACTGTTTCTCTTCACAGAGAGGTGAACCACTGTTTCTCTTCACATAGAGGTGAACCACTGTTCCCCTTCACAGAGAGGTGAACCACTATTTATCTTCACAAAGAGGTGAACCTCTGTTCCCTTTCACAGAGATGTGAACACCTGTTCTCCTTCACATAGAGGTGAACCACTGTGATCTCTATTTACGTAACAGTTCCCGCTATTGTGGCTGAGACCTGAGCCAGACCTGAGCTAGACCTGAGCCAGACCTGAGCCAGACCTGAGCCAGCTTTAAACACACATTAACATCCAACTCTAATCATCGCAATCCCTCGGCGAAAACTTTCAACGGCTCAATTATAGACGCTTCTTTAAAGAAAAGTTTATCACCGGATGGGACTCGTCTGCTCTCCTCTCGTAACACACACACGCACACACACAGACACACACACATACACACATAGACATACACATACACACATAGACATACACACATACACATATACACACAAATAGGCATACACACACATAGACACACACACACACACACACAGACACACCCACATAGACACACACACATAAGCACAAACAGACACACACACACATAGACACAGACAGACACACACACACAAATGATCATACACACAGACACACCCACATAGACACACACACATAGACACACACACATAAACACAAACAGACACACACACACACATAGACACAGACAGACACACACACACAAATTATTATACACATAGACACACACACACAGACACACACACATAGACACACACACATAAACACAAACAGACACACACACACATAGACACAGACAGACACACACACACACAAATTATCATAAACACAAACACACCCACATAGACACACATACATAGACATAGACAGACACACACACAAAAATTATCATACACATACAGGTACAGACACACACAGGCTCTGCAGCCGTACCACAGCCGACACACATACACACACACCTCTCTCAGAAAAAGTGTGTCAGTACGTAAATGTAATTACCTGGCTGGTGGTGAAGGTGCTCGTGGCGCTGAGGGGGAAAACAGGAATCTGCAGAATGGTCGTGACAGAGGGGTACTATGGGAAATATTGTAGAGCATTCCACTGGGAGTTTGGGAAAGCAAATAAGGCAATGAACTATTTCCAATGCTACCAACTAATATATAATAATATAATATATATACCATTTAGCAGGCGCTTTCATCATGAGTGCAGACATTAAACATATGGCCTCAGGAATCAACCCCTCTATACTGGCGGTGGAGGCACCATGCTCTACCCAAGGAGACATACAGGACCACCAACCATTGAGGTGACATGTAAAGTTAGAGTAATACTGTACAGTACACATTGTGTGGGCCTGTTGTGCCGTCTCTCCAATGTGTAAGCTATATGCCTGAATGTGAGTCAGTGTATTCTACATTGTAAAAGTGAGTAATGACTTGTAACTGGTATTACAGAACATATTCAAAACATGGATTTCTGATGATGTCACATGATAGGTGATATTTTTTATGGTGTACCAGCAGGACATGCACTAGTACACAGGAGAGGGATCTATTCGTGAAATGGCCTTTTCAACATCACCCTGGTTCACATTTTGACACCTGCACACATGCATGCACGCACACACACAGACACAAACACACACACACACACACACACACACAGACACACATACCCACAGACGCACACACACACACACATACAAACACACAAACACACAGACACACAGACACACAAAGACACACACACAGACACACATACTCACAGACACAGACACAGACGCACACACACACACACACACACACACACACACACACACACACACACACACACACACACACACACAGACACACACACAGACACACACACACACATACACAGACACACAGACACACACACACAGACACACACACAGACACACACACACACACACACACACACACACACACACACACACACACACACACACACACACACAGAGAGAGACTTAGTAGGAGACACTGGTCCTGCCACGTGTCGTTATTTTCAGTGAAGGAATCTCTATAGGGGACAATCCAAACAATGTTGTCAGCCAGTTGACAGCTCTTCCCTCTTCCTGTTCATCTGGGGCCACAGTACTATGTCGTCAGAGCAGAGGGCCCATCGCCATCAGCCCCTGAACCAGGCCAGTTTTAAGTTTTCCCCTCTGGCCATCTGGTCAGACCAGGGCACCAGCCACCAGACCCAATTTGTCTGCTCAGGCTCCACTGCTTCCATTTGGTTTCCCTGTCCAGTTCCAACCCCCGTTAATTCCAGGTTGTTGCAGCTCAAGGACAGTGGTGTATTCATTGGGGGGCTGTAGTGTAGCTGGTTAAGTCTCAATTCCATCGCGATACCTTTAAGATAGGATAGTTTGTGTCCCAGGTGGCACACTGTTCCCTATAGTGCACTACTTGTTGAAAAGTAGTCCACCACAAAGGGAACAGGGTGTGATTCTGAGAAATAGACATAGACCTGCTGTCCCTCTGAAACAACATGGTGGGACACTCAATCTTACAGCTATTTGTTTATGAGCTCTGGAATAAAGCAGTATGGACCAGTGTTAGTCCGTGGTGACGTCATAGCAGTCATAGCCAATTAGAGCAGTGGGATAAAGGATGTTCAATCCATGCTACCTATATAGGCCTGTCTGGTTTCCACAGATTACAGTAAGCCAAAGTGGGAGCCACCACTGAAGAATATTGTAAATCAGTTAAGAATGAGTGTTATTGTTACAGTGACTTGTTGCCCAAGAATGATGTGAAATGAGCAATGCTGAGACAAATTAAATAATAATACATGTGCCAACAACGTAGGCCTAAACCTGCAAGTTAGTATTTTTTTATTTATTTAACCAGGCAAGTCAGTGAAGAACAAATTCTTATTTTCAATGACGGCCTAGGAACAGTGGGTTAAGTGCCTGTTCAGGACAGAACGACAGATTTTTACCTTGTCAGCTCAGGGGTTTGAACTTGCAACCTTCCAGTTACTAGTCCAACACTCTAACCACTATCTCCTTTCTGTGACCAGTTAAAGATTCAGAAGCCGTTCTCTGTGGTATTTCTGGCCTAGCCTGGTCCCAGACCTGTTTGTGCCCCTGCTTACTCCATCAGCATTGTCAAGGTGAATATGATCCCAGACCTGTTTGTGCCCCTGCTTACTCCATCAGCATTGTCAAGGTGAATATGATCCCAGACCTGTGAATATGAAATGGCATGACAATTCCACAAGGAGTTAGCAAGAGAGGAGAAACAGGCTTATTCTGGTCCAGATGCAGCACAAAGTGGCTTAATGTTGGAGTAAATGTAGTAGAACGAGCAACATTAAAATGCACTTCAAATTTCTAAAACGCCCAGACTGGAAGTTTATGTTTTGTCAGGATTCAGGCGGAAATAAAGAGAAAAAGCAGTCGTTTTAAAGACGCCCGCGTGTGCCTCTGCCTTGGGAAGCGGACCCACCTGCTGTAATGGTGCCACCGACCAATTAATTTTGATAGATGCAACTGCTACTGTCAGTGCCGCGCGGAATATTGTTCTCACCGCGAGACTTGGCGGTCAGAGAGCGGAAATAATAAATGTTCATTTCACTTAATGTGTTTGTCTTGAAAATGTCATCTGAACAAAACTTTCAAACTGCTTTCATGTAAGGACTAGGAACTATGGGTAAAATGTGTAATAGTGGCACAAGGATATTTGTAAACTTAATGACAGAGTAGACTATTCTCGAGGTTTAGACATGGTGTAGCCTGATATGATTGTTGTTTAGTAGAGCTTGAGTGGCCTCGCGTCAAAGCGGAATCCGTCGTGAGGGTGAATCGCTGTCCGTGGTGCTGAACTTTGCTGTCAATAGTGCAACGCCCGTTGACCATCATATTTATTTAACTTGGCAAGGCAGTTAAGAACACCTTCTTAATAACAATGACGGCGTACCGAGGAAAAGTGGGTTAACTACCTTGTTCAGTGGCAGAATGACAGATTTTTACCTTGTAAACTCAGGGATTCAATCTTGCAACCTTTCGATTACTAGTCCTACGCTCTAACCACTAGGCTTCCTGCCGCCTCATATTATAAAGTCTCAAAAAATATTACTGAGCCAAGTATTGTTATAACCTTTTACTGCAGTTTCTTGGTAATCTTAAACAAATCTACTTTGAAACCAAAGTATAGGCTACACCTCACACACATGGTAATGTGTTTAAAAAGTATAGGCTACACCTCACACACATGGTTATGGGTTTAAAAAGTATAGGCTACACCTCACACACATGGTTATGGGTTTAAAAAGTATAGGCTACACCTCACACACATGGTTATGGGTTTAAAAAGTATAGGCTACACCTCACACACATGGTTATGGGTTTAAAAAGTATAGGCTACACCTCACACAAATGGTTATGGGTTTAAAAAAAGAAGACACCATGTCAGATATAGAGTTCGATGCAGAGTTTAAATGTATTCATTTTGAATTTGCATCTCAATATTAAACTTTATATACATCACAGAAGACTGAAATATGACAAAACCGATAGAAACACCAGATTTTCAGCTGTTTTTTAAAAATAATGTTTATTATTATTACATTATGAAAAATATTAACAACGTTCCATCCACGAGGCCACTAGTCATTTGACTGCAGCAAAGGGCTACCTGTAGCCTTGCCCACACACATATAGCCTATACCTCTGAGCACCAAGAGCAACTAAACCTATGCTATTCCATCTTGAGGAGAATAAATCATTTTCGAAATATATCCTACCACCTGCATTAACTTCAGCCACTGTTGCTTCAGTGTTTTGATTTCACTGGCTGTTTTAGGAGGAAATACACATAATGCCTAGAAGGCATCATCCACCAATTGATTTATACATTTCCATCAATCTAATTGCTTATTAGAAAGCAGGTGCAAAAACAGAACGAATAGTCTAACTGAAGGCCCATAGCTTAATGTACTCAAATAGAAAGAGAACAAACTTACGTGTGCCGTCAAACCGTGTGGCTATGGTGTCTAGAAACGTGTTCTGGGGCGCAAGTAATCCTTTCATCACAGGCATTTTCTCTCCCTGTTGCCCAAGTCCCCATCAAAGTCACGGAGGTAAAGGTGTGAGCCGACCGAATGTATGAGGCGCGTCCGTTAACACTGATCCGCCAAGAGATCAAGGAGTCGTCTGTGGTAAATTGGTGAAAACCGATTGCAATCGAGTGGAGAGTGAGCGTGTGTGTGAGATGCGCGCTCCCTCGAACCGTATGTGTGTATGTGTGTGACAAGTGGATGTGACGCCTGCAGGTGCAATTCAGGTAACAGCTACTCCGGGATGCCAGCGAAAAAGCCAGACGCGGGAACGGGCTTTCCGTCAGCGGTCCATTATTATGACGTTGGATTGCCATGATCATAATTTGTCACTGTGCAACGACAGAGGCGATGTATTAAACAGGCTACAACACTCTCTGCCATCCAGTAAACTATGTTTTACTTGCTGAATGGGTGAATATGTTGTAGCCATAGGCAATGTATTATTTCTCTCTCTTTTAACTTGGCTACTTTAAAATATTTTTTAAGATTCTCTTTTATTCTCGTCAGAAAAGCAATAAATAACGTTCAACTTTGAATAAAAGGAAGTAGAGCCTACGCTAAATTTGTATGTAGAATTGGAGCAGAACCGCTCAAAATTATAACATTAATTTGGCCTGTCAATGCCAGCAACATTGTCCTAACTGAATTCCAAACACATTAAGAATGCCTGTTTTCGATTCAAATATGTATATTTCCTTATAAGCTATGAGTTTACGTGATAAATAAGAAGTATAAATCGAAGCCTACGCCTGGAGGTTAGGGCAACTTAACCGCGGGACAGACACGTGCACAAACGCACAGGCAAGCACACGTACAGGAACAGTGCACAGTCTGTTTTTCCCCAATCAGCTGGCTCTGACATATGACCTAATTGAGAGAAAGGAGAGCAAGGAAAAGGGTAGAACAATAGGCTACTCATGAAACAAACAAATGTTTTAAAAGATAAGAGTCGAGTACCAGACTATTTTATCAGTCTGTCATATATCTCTCTCTCCTTCTCTCTCTCTCTCTGACAGCACCTGTCTGGCGCACAGCTGACCGTCCAGGCATCAGGGGAAGTCTAGCACGACACTCTGCCTCTCCCTGATGGTGTAAGGGAGACATAGCAGTTGAGCCATATTTGTAAAACAAGGGCGCCCCCTTTTGATTTACACAGCTTTGTCATGGACACATAATAACCATGAGTAGGCCTACAGACGTACTCTCTCGCTCGCTCTCTCCCTCTCTCAGACTCATATAGTTACTATTTGTCTCTCTCTCTCTCTCTCTCTCAGACTCATATAGTTACTGTTTGTCTCTCTCTCTCTCTCTCTCTCTCTCTCTCTCTCTCTCTCTCAGACTCGTATAGTTACTGTTTGTCTCTCTCTCTCAATTCAATTCAATTCAATTCAAGGGGTAGATAATATGTAAAGTGAATATATAAAGTGAAATAAACAATAAAAATTAACAGTAAACATTACATATACAGAAGTTTCAAAACAATAAAGACATTACAAATGTCATATTATATATATACAGTGTTTTAGCAATGTACAAATGGTTAAAGGACACAAGATAAAATAAATAAGCATAAATATGGGTTGTATTTACAATGGTGTGTGTTCTTCACTGGTTGCCCTTTTCTCGTGGCAACAGGACACAAATCTTGCTGCTGTGATGGCACACTGTGGAATTTCACCCAGTAGATATGGGAGTTTATCAAAATTGGATTTGTTTTCGAATTCTTTGTGGATCTGTGTAATCTCTCTCTCTCTCTCTCTCTCTCTCTCTCTCTCTCTCTCTCTCTCTCTCTCTCTCTCTCTCTCTCTCTCTCTCAGACTCATATAGTTACTGTTTGTCTCTCTCTCTCTCTCAGACCCGTATAGTTACTGTTTGTCTCTCTCTCTCTCTCTCTCTCTCTCTCTCTCTCTCTCTCTCTCTCTCTCTCAGACCCGTATAGTTACTGTTTGTCTCTCTCTCTCGCTCTCTCTCTCTCTCTCTCTCTCAGACTCGTATAGTTACTGTTTGTCCCTTTCTCTCTCTGCCTCTCTCTCTCTCTGCCTCTCTCTCTCAGACTCATATAGTTACTGTTTGTCTCTCTCTCTCTCTCTCAGACTCGTATAGTTACTGTTTGTCTCTCTCTCTCTCTCTCTCTCTCTCTCTCTCTCTCTCTCTCTCTCTCTCAGACTCGTATAGTTACTGTTTGTCTCTCTCTCTCTCAGACTCGTATAGTTACTGTTTGTCTCTCTCTCTCTCTCTGCCTCTCTCTCTCACTCTCTCGCTCAGTTCAAAGGGCTTTATTGGAATGGGAAACATTTGTTTGCATTGCCAAAGCAAGTGAAATAGATAATAAACAATAGTGAACAGTTAACATTAAACTCACAAAAGTTCCAAAAGAATACAGACATTTAAAATGTCAGATTATGTCTATGTACAGTCTTATAACGATGTGCTTATAGTTAAAGTACAATGGGAAAAATAAATAAACATAAATATAGTTTGTATTTACAATGGTGTTTTTTGTTCACTGGTTGCCCTTTTCTTGTGGCAAAAGGTCACAAATATTGGTGCTGTGATTGCATACTGTGGTATTTCACCCAATTGTAATGCGAGTTTATCAAAATTGGATTTGTTTTCAAATTCTTTGTGGGTCTGTGAAATCTGAGGGAAACATATGTCTATGGTCATACATTTGGCAGGAGGTTAGGAAGTGCAGCTCCGTTTCCACCTCCTTTTGTGGGCAGTGAGCACATAGCCTGTCATCTCTTGAGAACCAGGTCTGCCTATGGCGGCCTTTCTCAATAGCAAGACTATGTTCACTGAGTCTGTACATAGTCAAAGATTTTTTTAATTTTGGGTCAGTCACTGTGGTCAGGTATTCTGCTCTGTTTAGAGCCAAATGGCATTCTAGTTTGTTCTGTTTTTTGTTAATTATTTCCAATGTGTCAAGTAATTATCCTTTTGTTTTCTCATGATTTGGTTGGGTCTAATTGTATTGCTGTCCTGGGGCTCTGTGGGGTGTGTTTGTGTTTGTGTTTGTGAACAGAGCCCCAGGACCAGCTTGCTTAGGGGGCTCTTCTCCAGGTTCATTTCTCTGTAGGTGATGGCTTTGTTATGGAAGGTTTGGGAATCGCTTCCTTTTAGGAGGTTGTAGAATTTAACTTCTCTTTTCTGGTTAGCGGGTATTGGCCTAATTCTGCTCTGCATGCATTATTTGGTGTTTTATTTTGTGATATTTTGGGGGTCTCAATTTGGTGTTTGTCCTATTTTGTGAATTCTTGGTTGGTGAGCATACCCCATACCTCACAGCCATAAAGGGCAAAGGGCAACACACACACACACATTCAGAGCAGTGGTGATCAGACTGAAATTGTGTGTTAAGCACTTAACTACCAAGGTGAAGCACCACTGGCTGGCCTTAGGCTAGAGTGAGTCAGTGTGTGTATGTACACTTCTGGTCAAAAGTTTTAGAACACATACTCAGTTTTATTTATTTTTGGACTATTCTGTACATTGTAGAATAATAGTGAAGACATCAAAGCTATGAAATAACACATGGAATCATGCAGTAACCAAAGAAGTATTAAATAAATCAAAATCTATTTTATATTTGAGATTCTTCAAATAGCCACCCTTTGCCTGGATGACAGCTTTGCACACTCTTGGCATTCTCTCAACCAGCTTAATGAGGTAGTCACCTGGAATCCATTTCAATTAACAGGTATGCCTTGTTAAAAGTTCATTTGTGGAATTTCTTTCCTTCTTAATGCATTTGAGCCAATCACTTGTGTTCTGACAAAGTAGGAGTGATACACAGAAGATAGCCCTATTTGGTAAAATACCAAGTCAATATTATAGTAAAAATAGTAAAAAATAAAGAAAAACCCTTGAATGAGTAGGTGTGTCCAAACTTTTGACTGGTACTGTAAGTGAGGAAGTATAATTCAGCCTAATTCTCTCTCTCTCTCTCTCTCTCCCGCTCTCTCTCTCTCTCTCTCTCTATCTCTCTCTCTCTCTCTCTCTCTCTCTCTCTCACATACACACACTGACTCACTCCAGCCTAAGGCCAGCCAGTGGTGCTTCACCTTGGTAGTTAAGTGCTTAACACACAATTTCTGCCTGATCATCACTGCTCTCAGTGTATGTGATGCTTTCCTGCCTTAAAGGAAAGGTTCATCCATTTTGAATGTTATATTGTTTTTGTTCAACTCCGAGTGATGTTCTATCGATTCCCTGGATCATTTAATGTTTTCATGTGTATCTGAGATATTGGTGTTCAAGCAGGCAGAAATCCAGCAGGTATGACGTAGCACTGTGATAAAGTCTCTCTCACTACACTGGAAGTCAACAGGAATAGGACTTTTAAATCGACAAAACATCTATCATACATGTCAGATTTCAATACTGGCTGGTGTCATAACTCTGGAGGCTGTCTTCTCTCTAATGAGCCATTGATCATATTTTTCTGTTATTTCTACCTCGAGAAATGTGTAATTTAACGGCGGGTCTAGCACATTTTTTCTATTTGTCTGCCTCTTCAGTCCAGGGTGCATTGCATGTTGCCATTGCCAGAGATATTATAGAAAGGAGATAGGAATCCAATGAATGAAGGATTGTTTAATGACCCACCCAACAGATAGCAAGTTAATTATGTCATATCTTGGAAAAGATTTTAATGTTTTACTTCTTGTTGATACATTTTTTGCTAATATTGCGTTTTGAGCTTGCGCTCAATAGACTCCCCTTCACTCCATGAGCGCTCCTTGTCCCATAATCACCCAGAATGCACTGCGCGGCCCATTGCCGTAGCATGGGCAACATTTCCCATCTCCTCAAAAGTATATCTGTCGTTGGCTCTGTGAGGCACATAGATCTGCAGGTTGAACATGGTGAAATTGTTAGAGATTTTACAGCTAACTAGCTACGTTACATGCTGACATTGTGTTTGTTATTATTGTGTGTAGCTACGTTTGCTAGTCAGCCAGCCCATAGTGAGAGTTTTGCACTGTGGATTCTGTAGTCAACTTGAGCTGCAAAAGATTGCCACAACAATTTTCCATTTTGCTACCAACCTTATCATAACACCAAAATGAAACATTTGTTCACAAAAAATATTGTTCTCACATAGTGTTATTTAAAGGAATGAGGATTTTTCCTTTAAGGGAGATCCTGTGTCCATGTATATCCATAATTTCCCTATATCACTTTGTTGTCTCCTCTCTGGGATCAGATACAGTAATACAGTAATTCAACTAGTCTTTCCATTTTTTAACAGTCCGTCTATCAAACAATATCAGATGGCCTAATGTGTTATATTCGCCTACTTTGGTCTCAGATTGAATAAACTCCCCTCTCTCTTTACAGGTCCCCTCTAACTGCGTCTGCATCCTTGGAGATGTAGTAGAGAATGTTTGTTCTTACAGTGTTGGCATCTTTGAGAACTGTAGGATATGGAAATGTCTTGGCCTGAGTCAAAATGGTTTCATCATATCTCCACTCATCTCCACTATCCAAATGCATGTGACTTTGAACTCCATCCAATCTACTATGTTGTCCTTATTGCAGCACCATACATTTCCTTTAGCTGTATCTGTACACTATATAGGCTGTCTCTGTTGCACCCAGCCATGCGTTTGGGTCCAAACTCTCTCCTCTCCTCTTTGGCATGTCAGTCACGGTGAGGTTCTAAGTGTGCCAGTATTCCAGCATAGCCATGGTAACTGCAAAGTTATACTATTCCCTCTGGTACCATGCAGTGAGCGGGCATGGCTCTCCAGGGGCACTGATGGGCACTTTACCCACACGCTGGCAGAGCTTGCCAAGAGCCATGAAACACACACACAGAAACACAAACACACAGAAACACAAACACACAAACACACATAATTAACCTCATACCAGCTGATAACAGCTGTAGCTGTACTGAACAATCAGCGGTATATGAACTGAAATCTGTAGAACCTTAGAACCTTGTGCCATCTGCACTTGAACCAGAATCAAAGAGGTCAGTGGCTTATAGGCCATTATGAATGTAATGTACTGAGGAGTTTTTCAATAGGAACAGTAATAAACCTTCACCTGGGGCCTCGGCTGTCCCAGCTCATACCTGGTCCCGTCCACACCCCTGTATCAGGGGTAACATGAGAAGGGAGATGGAAGTAAGAAGGTTATAGTATGGATACCCTGCAGCCAGATTTCTGGGTTGAAATGTTTCTATATTGGGGCATGACAAGAAAAATATGAACAGAATTCCTTTGTTGGTTCGATTTGTCTCTGTGTCTGTGTGTGTGTATGTGTGTGTGTGTGTGTGTGTGTGTGTGTGTGTGTGTGTGTGTGTGTGTGTGTGTGTGTGTGTGTGTGTGTGTGTACCTTCCCACCAAAAAGAGTACAACCATGTAATAACCATATCATAACAGTGGCATTTGACTGCAATGATAGCTAACCTAATGATAGCTAACCCAATGATAACTCACCCAATGATAGCTAACCTAATGATAGCTAACCCAATGATGCCTAACCTATTTTGGAGAAAGACAGTACTGGGAGACTGTTAGGGAAGCCCCTGGGATCAGCAGCAGATTGAGAAAGCTGTGTTGTACTGTTAGCTTGCTCTGTGTTGTACTATTAGCTTGCTCTGTGTTGTACTGTTAGCTTGCTCTGTGTTGTACTGTTAGCTTGCTCTGTGTTGTACTGTTAGCTTGCTCTGTGTTGTACTGTTAGCTTGCTCTGTGTTGTACTGTTAGCTTGCTCTGTGTTGTACTCTTAGCTTGCTCTGTGTTATATTGTTAGCTTGCTCTGTGTTGTACTATTAGCTTGCTCTGTGTTGTACTATTAGCTTGCTCTGTGTTATACTGTTAGCTTGCTCTGTGTTGTACTGTTAGCTTGCTCTGTGTTATACTATTAGCTTGCTCTGTGTTGTACTGTTAGCTTGCTCTGTGTTATACGATTAGCTTGCTCTGTGTTGTACTATTAGCTTGCTCTGTGTTGTACTATTAGCTTGCTCTGTGTTATACTATTAGCTTGCTCTGTGTTATATTGTTAGCTTGCTCTGTGTTATACTGTTAGCTTGCTCTGTGTTGTACTATTAGCTTGCTCTGTGTTGTACTGTTAGCTTGCTCTGTGTTGTACTATTAGCTTGCTCTGTGTTGTACTATTAGCTTGCTCTGTGTTGTACTATTAGCTTGCTCTGTGTTGTACTGTTAGCTTGCTCTGTGTTGTACTATTAGCTTGCTCTGTGTTGTACTATTAGCTTGCTCTGTGTTGTACTATTAGCTTGCTCTGTGTTGTCCTATTAGCTTGCTCTGTGTTGTACTGTTAGCTTGCTCTGTGTTGTACTCTTAGCTTGCTCTGTGTTATATTGTTAGCTTGCTCTGTGTTGTACTATTAGCTTGCTCTGTGTTGTACTATTAGCTTGCTCTGTGTTATACTGTTAGCTTGCTCTGTGTTGTACTGTTAGCTTGCTCTGTGTTATACTATTAGCTTGCTCTGTGTTGTACTGTTAGCTTGCTCTGTGTTATACGATTAGCTTGCTCTGTGTTGTACTATTAGCTTGCTCTGTGTTGTACTATTAGCTTGCTCTGTGTTATACTATTAGCTTGCTCTGTGTTATATTGTTAGCTTGCTCTGTGTTATACTGTTAGCTTGCTCTGTGTTGTACTATTAGCTTGCTCTGTGTTGTACTGTTAGCTTGCTCTGTGTTGTACTATTAGCTTGCTCTGTGTTGTACTATTAGCTTGCTCTGTGTTGTACTATTAGCTTGCTCTGTGTTGTACTGTTAGCTTGCTCTGTGTTGTACTATTAGCTTGCTCTGTGTTGTACTATTAGCTTGCTCTGTGTTGTACTATTAGCTTGCTCTGTGTTGTCCTATTAGCTTGCTCTGTGTTGTACTGTTAGCTTCCTCTGTGTTGTACTGTTAGCTTGTTTTGTGTTGTAATGTTAGCTTGCTTTGTGTTATACTGTTAGCTTCCTCTGTGTTGTACTGTTAGCTTGCTCTGTGTTGTACTGTTAGCTTGCTCTGTGTTATACGATTAGCTTGCTCTGTGTTGTACTATTAGCTTGCTCTGTGACCGTGTAATAGTCTTAATGATTATTTACCATCAGCCTCATTGACGAGGAATTTAAGCATATGAATGAGAGGGATAGAGAAAGACGCACACACAGTCATGCACACACACTCACACACACCTACCTCAGAGTGTCATCTCTTTCTCTTAGTCACAATGAATGAAATCTAACCAGCCGTGACTCGCTCTGGCTATAAGGAGATAATTCTGTTTGTCTAATTAACCAAGAGGGTAATGGAGCTCTCTCTCTCTCTCTCTCTCTCTGTCACACTCTCTCTCTCTCTCTCTCTCTCTCTCTCGTCTCTCTCTATCAATTTCAAAAATGTTCCATCTCTCATTCTCACTCTTATAATCTTCACACGGCACAGCCAGAAGAGGATTGGCCACCCCTCAGAGCCTGGTTCCTCTCTAGTTTTTCCTAGCCACCGTGCTTCTACATCTGCATTGCTTGCTGTTTGGGGTTTTAGGCTGGGTTTCTGTATAAGCACTTTGTGACATCTGCTGATGTAAAAAGGGCTTCATGAATAAATGTGATTTGATTATTTGATTTGATTCTGTCTAGCCTGACGACTCACACTAAATTATTCCGCTGCTCTGTCTTTCACTACATACTTTAGTCTGAGACTGCCATCATTGTAGTTGTTTGTGTTCACGAGGGGTGTTGTGCAAAACAAAGTCAATAGAGGTTGGAAAGGTCTCTAACCAATCAGAGTATCAGAGCCAATGACACATTTGACAAAGCTGTGACCATAGCAATTATCAACGTGCAAAAAAATTATTGCTATAATCATGCATAAAAACCTATTGATGTGCAACAGAAATTATTAATTACAAAAATAATTACAAAACAGTTATTTTTATTTGTTAAAGTGACTCTGTAAACTGATACTGTTAACCAGCTAGCTAGCTAGCTAGAGGGGCAATTTAGATGGTTCTGCTTTTGGACATACATGCTGACATATCACCACTCAGGCTACATTTTGATTGGTCAACAACAACAGCAGCGCTTGAAAAATAGAGCAGAATCCTGTTTTCTCTGCCTTGGTTGATCGCACTGAGGTATAATACAAACTAGAGACTGCCTCTAAAATGGCCGACCTTTGTTTTCAATGTAATCTACTAATGTTTGCATATGCCATTTCGTGGTTGCTGCCATCTTTCTTACTGGGATTACTCTGCCTGCGCACTAGTGCTCAGTGAGCACTGGACAGACAGCAGTATCATGTGAACATGCTCCGGGAACTCTGTCAGAGCACATGGACAGACAGCAGTATCATGTGAACATGCCCCGGGAACTCTGTCAGAGCACATGGACAGCTAAACAAGCCAACTAGCACGTCCCCTGGCTAGATGTGGTCATGACCTCAGAGCATGAAAATAAAATGTCAATATCTTCGACTGTGAGTGTTGGGAAAAGAATCGGCCTCTGCGACAATAATTTGGAAGTTTTGTGCACAAAGTGCACCAGGATTAGGACCGAGTTTGGGAAACTCTGCTCTATGGGTCCATCAATGGAAATTGTCTTTCTACTCCGTGATTCAGTTAAACTGCAGTATCGAAGCAATACTGTAGGTGCAGGCAAAAGCGTGGTTCCAGACCGGAACCCTGGCCCCTTTGCTGAGCGGCTTCCACAGGCACGAGCACCACTGACCTCTCCGCCTGAATAGAATTTTGCCCACCACCTAGGCTTCATTGAAAATGAAGGGGCCAAGGAGGAAGGAGTCTGGGTAACCAGGCAACATTCTCTCTGCCTTGGAATGCCTTAAGCAGTGGTGGATAAGTATCCAATGGTCATACCTGAGTAAAAGTAAAGACACCGTAATAGAAAATGACTGAAAGTAAAAGTGAAAGTCACCCAGTAAAAAACGACTTGGGTAGAAGTGTACAAGTATTTGGTTTTAAATATAGTTAAGTTTAAAAAGCAAATGTAATTGCAAAAATATACTTCATGAGCTCAAGTAAAATCAAAAGTATAAATAATTTAAAGTTGCTTATATTAACCAAACCAGACAGCACAATGACAGCACAATTTTCTTTTTTAATTTTTTTAATTACGGCATTTGCGTTTAGTGGCTATCATTTTTGTCCTTGTGGGAATTTACTTATTGACTCCATGACATGCGTTGATGCAACTTTATGGTTAGTCTATATTTTGCAAGGAGCATTTTAGGATATTTATAGGGATTCAACTATTATAGGGATGAAACACGATTTATTCTGTGTCATATAAATGTTTTAGGACAAGGTAGGCTACACTCCTATTGACAGTGGAGATAAATAAATTACCATCTCTCACTTCCTTTTAATAGGCTACCCCTCTATTTTAATAGGCTACCCTTCATATCCAGTCTATTCATTAGAATCAACATAACTTCCGAAGTCAAGCTCATCATTTCCCCTACTTCAAAGGCTTCACATCACGCAAAATAAAATATATGCCTACAATAGGGATACATTGAAGATGATTGTTTATATGGAGGTGGGTCGAGAATAATTTGAACAACAAACACACGTGAGAAAAGTTGATAAGCAGCCCCTCAATTCCAAAGCGTTTCCATGGAGAATTTATTACATCCCGGATATAAAAACAAACCATGCATATAACGGCAGAAAATAATAAACACATTTATGCGTGATTGTCACATTTAATAGACTTACGCTACCGGAGTGCAGGGTTGAATTCATTATTACACCATATGTTAATGCAGCTGCCTGTGTTTATGGGTTATGGTTTTACGTGCTCGCGCGCGCGTGCGTGATTAATCTTAATTTGAATTTTGAAAAATATCTAAAGAACTGATTCAACAATTATCCTATCTTTTTTTTGGCAGATGGGCTATATATCCATCATATCATACAGTGTGTCTGGTAAAATACAATTATTTTGTACAAACTAAACCAACTCTGTAAGAGTGGAGACACGTGCTGTAGGTCTCATTCTGTTTCCACATTCAAATTCTCATAAACAAAGAAGCATGGGGAGATAAGGTTGCATTCCACATATTCCTACCTATTAGTACTCTATAAACGTGTAGTCTAATAACGGTGACCGGTAGATCCATGGGAGAGGAGAGGGAGGTATGGAGCGCGTGCGCACGCTTGTCCGCGCGTGTTTGTTGCAACCAATAGACAACTGAAGAAGAGATAGTTGCTTCACAGACAGACTAATGACACTCGCGGTGTATTGTTCGCTTAATCCGTTTCTCTACTGGATCCCTGTAGCCTACCAGCTGGTCTGTATCGTCATCCCGGGAACAGTGGCTGTCACTGTGGATGCTTTGACTGAGATTTCGGATAGACCACCTATAGGCCTATAGGCTCGTTTCATTCCGTTGAAGAGGTCCGAAAAACGCAGCCAGCCAGAGACGACGGGGCATGTTGCTACACAGCTAATGTTGACACGATAGACCGAGTGAAGGCGAAAGTGAGATGTTGTTCACACACTGACACAGAAAACAACACAAGGAACTGTACTATTTTACTAACGGCATCACGGAGTCTCAAGAGACAAGAAACCAGCGGCGGATGTCAGGTTTGTCTGATTTAGCCTACTTCGATTTTAAAAAACAGAACGTTTTTGTGGATGTACCGGTACCTGAGATAAATATAACAGAGATTGTGGAGGTTTTGTTGTTGTTGTTGTTGAAATTCACAACTAGTCAATCTACAATATTGGACGACGCGCAATAATGACGACTGACAACGTTTGCCTCTAAAACTTTCTCCACAATGAGTGTGACAGGGCGTTTTGTAGAGTGCTTTTGTCAGGTCGGCTTCTGTTGTCTTGATATGCCACTGTCAAAGTCCGATGTCAATAGAGACAGATCGACATTTTCTGGGCTGGGTGGTGGTCCAAAAAAGGTTTGTCAAAATATGTTTTTGTTGGTTTGGGGAGGATTGTGTGATTCTTGTATTATTTGTCACAGTGCATTTTTTCCCTGGTTTACATTCCCCATTTTGCAGGTTATACTATTTAATTCCTTCAATATAGCCATTTCATCATCTGCTCATCTGCATGTTTTGGTACTTCTCTTATGCACTATGCTTTTCTGCCCACTTACTATACAGTCAACTCTATCCTGCCCTCTATCCATATTGACAATAGTGGTATGTGGATAGTTTGTCCAGATCTGCAATAGGTTAACTAGCAATCATACCATACATAATATCATTAAAATCTGCACCGATTTTCAATATAAATCCACATGAACGTAGAGGAATAGCTGATGCGTCATTTCGCATGAAAGAACTGTCAAGACACGCAGCTCTCATACAAATGACATTTACTGTATAAAGGATTCTCCTCTTCACATTTCTAAAAATAGTAAAAAATTAAATAGTGATTTATTTAATTCATATGAAATAACTATTTTTACCTAATTGAATGAATGATGTCCTTCGCCATTGTAGTAGTTGGGGTTCGGTTACTTAAATCGCGGTCAATCGAATCATGGGAATCCAAATAATCATTTGTGAATTTTTTTTTGTTGCTATAGCCATCCGAATGAATTGTGTCACTACAATACTAATTTAGTAAATACTTTAAGTTGATTTGGACATTGGACATTGCAACTTAATAGAGGCTAGTAGTCAGCCTGAAGCAAAAAAAAAATGAAATGCATGCTGAAACAGTAATTTTCAATGTTTTTCCCCAAACACCATCCTCCTCAGTGAATTTCATAAAAATAAAAATTGTGAAACATAAAAAAAGTTATCCTTTTTAGATAAAACTATACTAAATATAGTATCAACACTGCTTTGCAATGGTATACAGTAGCCTCAGCAGCACTCTGTAGGGTACCACCATGATGTAGCCACTAGCTTCGGTCCTCCTCTGGGTACATTGACTTCAATACCAAACCTAGGAGGCTCATGGTTCTCACCCTCTTCCTCCAACCTCCAAAGCTCTTGCAGCATGAACTGACATGTTGTCCACCCAATCAAAGGATCAGATAACTAATCTAGTACTGAAAGCAAAATCTACAGCTAGCTAAAACTGCAGTGCATAAAATGTGGTGAGTAGTTGACTCAAAGAGAGAGAAACATATATAGTTGAAAAGTTTCTATTTTTATTAACCTTTATTTAACTAGGCAAGTCAGTTAAGAACCAATTCTTATTTCCAATGACGGCCTAGTGGCAGTGTTCAGGGGAAGAACAACAGATTTGTACCTTGTCAGCTCGGGGGTTTGAACTTGCAACGTTCTGGTTACTAGTCCAACGCTCTAACCATTAGGCTACCCTGCCACAACAAATACATTTCTTCAAAAAATTAAGGAGAAGCGAGAGAGAGAGCAGGGTACCCTGATGGGGACTCAAACCCTGGTCCCTGTGACTGTCATTCCAAAACCATTATACTGTCACAATCCTGGCTATATGAGCCTTGATACAATTCCTACCAAGTGGGCACAATGCATAGGGTGTTTGCCTTTCACGCTAGTAACCCGGTTTCACTTCCTTGTCCTTCCATTTGGATCAGTTGTGGGTCTACTCTCGACAGATTATAAGGTCTAGAAAGGCGCAGTACCGGACAGTCTGGCTGTATGTTACTTCTGATACTGATGCGCTGTCTGTTGATGATCATCATTCTCCCAAGTCGTCCTATTCGCCCAGCAGGCTCAGTTATTCAGAAAAGCTTAATGCACGTTCTGCCTCCTTTCCAGTCCAAGCGGCTATTCCTCGACCTCAAACTTAATGCTTCAATATAGACTGAATATTTGTCATTTAACTTCTAAAACGTATAACCAGTCACAACTAGTCACAATGTTTTAATCTGATTCATTCAAAAGTATTTTGTAGGTTACCTGCGCACATTCCTCCACTCTAATGTAATTCCAGCATCCAAACTGCACTGGCCATTCCATTAATGGAAAGAGACATCTGTTACAAAACACCAGAAAGTTGATTAGAATTCAGAGATTGTCAAGTCAAGCCTTCCATACTGAGTAACAGTAGGGAGGGATGGATTTTCTGTTCCTCCAGATTGACATACACTATTTGATTGTGGGTTTGAAAACGCAAACAATCATAAAGCCCTCAAAGTTGGTAATCTGTATGCTGCGTGGCTCTGATCATAGTGTAATGAGACCGGCAGGGAGAGTGAGCTCGTCTGTGGTGGTCGCTGGAGCCTCAATGATCTGGCCTGTAGCCCTGCGTGGCATCGACTGTGCCACTAAACCCTGCAGAAGTGGTCAAGTCGATATCAACGTTTATAAACACAGGGTTGCTACAGTTATTGTTAGTTGTGGTGGTAATCATTATTTTAAAGATCATTACATGAGGGGGAGGGTGGGCACATTTTGTTTTACAGTCAAGGGAATGGTCATGTGAAAATATTCTTAACGTTGGGAAGGAGGAGCTTTTTTTTCAACAATCACTAAGGTTCTCAAATTAACTCAAGGACTTGTCAGTCATTCAGTTTCTCCCTCTCTCTCTGTCTCAGGTGTTTCTGAGCCACAGTGTTAGTGTGATGGACCACCAACAGTGTGATGGAGGCCATGTGTCAGAGAGATGTGACTCACCCGGTAACGGGGACTCCTGGCCCCCACCTGCCAAACTGTCCCGCCTGGAGCTGAATGGTGGCATGGGCCCCCCAGGGCCATACCAGGGCAGGACGAGACAGGGGAGCCCAGGGGCCAGAGCCCCCACCCTGGCCCCCATACCCACGATACCCGCACCACAACCTAAGAACTGGCATAAGAGAGGTAGGACTGAAAAGAAGAGAGGAGGAGAAGAGAAAGGGAGGAATGGGTGAATAGAGGAGAGAGAGCGTTTATTCATTGCAAGAGTGGACAACTATTACCTTTTCATTTCCCATGCCCTCTGCTTCTATCTGAATGCTGTGATGTGATTGGCTGTGCTGTGTGTCCGTCGTCCCAGGGAGCCTGCTGCCTGTGCTGTGTGTGGTGGAACACAGAGAGAACCCAGTCTCGGCAGTGGAGGCTGAGAGGCGAGAGGAGCATGCAGAGTTTGTACTGGTCAGGAGAGACCTGCTGTTTAACCAGCTGATAGAGATGGCTCTACTGGCCCTGGGCTACTCTCACAGCTCAGCAGCACAGGCAAAAGGTACACTACACATACAAATGCTTTGACACACACACACACACACACACACACACACACACACACACACACACACACACACACACACACACACGCTCTTCCTCCAGTGTCATTGTTTGTAACAATGTCTGTCTGTCTGTCTGTCTGTCTGTCTGTCTGTCTGTCTGTCTGTCTGTCTGTCTGTCTGTCTGTCTGTCTGTCTGTCTGTCTGTCTGTCTGTCTGTCTATCTACAGGTTTGATCCAGGTGGGTAGGTGGAACCCTGTCCCTCTGTCCTGTGTGACTGATGCTCCTGATGCCACAGTGGCTGACATGCTGCAGGACCTCTACCATGTCACCACCCTCAAGATCCAGCTCACCAGGTACCCAGAATCTCTTGAGGACAGACATGCGAAACATAAATTGTATCTTAACGTCTGTCAACAGATTATAGGATGCGGCGACTAACGAGGAACTTCCCTGGTTATCAGGATGACGTTCTGGATCTTTAGAATGTCATAAGGGAAGGGGACATTTGGCCCATAGACATGCTTGAGACATGTGGAGATAAGGACATTTGGCCCATAGACATGCATGAGACATGTGGAGAGAAGGACATTTGGCCCATAGACATGCATGAGACATGTGGAGAGAAGCACATTTGTCCCATAGACATGTGGAGAGAAGGACATTTGTCCCATAGACATGCATGAGACATGTGGAGAGAAGCACATTTGGCCCATAGACATGCATGAGACATGTGGAGAGAAGGACATTTGGCCCATAGACATACATGAGACATGTGGAGATAAGGACATTTGGCCCATAGACATGTGGAGAGAAGGACATTTGGCCCATAGACATGTGGAGAGAAGGACATTTGTCCCATAGACATGCATGAGACATGTGGAGAGAAGCACATTTGGCCCATAGACATGCATGAGACATGTGGAGAGAAGGACATTTGGCCCATAGACATGTGGAGAGAAGGACATTTGGCCCATAGACATGCATGAGACATGTGGAGAGAAGTGGGGTGGAGCGACCAAAGAGGTTCTGGCACTTGGACTAGTTTCATATGTGTTGTGTGAAGTAATTAACTAATAACTACCACCAGGAGACATAGGCACATACACACACACACACGCACGTGCACACACACACACAGGCACACACACAATGTATTCATATGCATTGATTAATTCCACATTTTATTGTGTTACAGCCTGAATTCAAAATGGATAAAAATAATAATAATTCTCACCCATCCACACACAATACCCCATAATGACAAAATGAATAAAAAAAAAATAATAATTCAAATTTATTGACAATAAATACAGAAAAATCAAATTTACACAAGTATTCACACCCCTGAATCAATACTTTATAGAAACACATTTGGCAGTGATTACAGCTGTAAGTCTTTCTGGGTAAGTCTCTAAGAGCTTTCCACACCTGGATTGTGCAACATTTGCCCATTATTCTTTTCAAAATTCTTCAAACTCTGTAAAAATTGGTGTTGATAATTTCTAGACAACCATTTCCAGGTCTTGACTTAGATTTTCAAGGACCATTCATTGTCTTCTTGGTAAGCAACTCCAGTGTAGATTTGGCCTTGTGCTTTAGGTTATTAACCTGCTGAAATGTGAATTCATCTCCCAGTCTCTGGTGGAAAGCAGACTGAACCAGGTTTTCCACTAGAAGTTTGTCTGTGCTTAGCTCTATTCCATTTATTTTTTATCCTGTAAAACTCTCTAGTCCTTAATGATTACAAGCATACCCTTAACATGATGCAGCCACCACTATGTTTGAAACGATGGAGAGTGGTACTCAGTAATGTGTTGTGTTAGATTTGCCCCAAACATAACACTTTGTATTCAGGACAGAAAGGGAATAGATTTGCCACTTTTTTTGCAGTACTACTTAATGCCTTGTTGCAAACAGAATGCATGTTTTGGAATATTTTTATTCTGTACAGGCTTCCTTAATTTCACTCTCTCATTTAGGTTAGTATTGTGGAGTAACTGCAATGTTGTTTATCCATCCTCAGTTTTCTCCTATCACAGCCATTAAACTCTGTAACTGTTTTAAAGTCACCATTGGCTTCATTGTCAAATCTGCTGTTTCCTTCCTCTTTGGAGTTAAGAAGGACATCTGTATCTTTGTAGTGACTGGGTGTATTGATTCATCATCCAAAGTGTAATTAATAACTTTCCCTTGCTCAAAGGGATATTTAATGTCTGCTTTTTTTGTATTGTTACTCATCTACCAATAGGTCCCCTTCTTTGCGAGGCATTGGAAAACCTCCCGGGTCTTTGTGGTTGAATCTGTGATTGAAATTCACTGCTTGACTGAGAGACCTTACAGATACTTGTATGTGTGGGGTACAGAGATGAGGTAGTCATTCAAAAATAATGTTAAACACTATAATTGCAAATTAGTAAATGCAACTTAATATGTGACTTGTTAAGCAAATGTTTACTCCTGAACTTATTTAGGCTTGCCATAACAAAGGGCTTGAATTACTTATTGACTCAAGACATTTCAGCTTTAAATTTGTAATAAATTAGGAGAAGTTTCAAAAAACATAATTCCCATTTGATATTGTGTAGGCCAGTGACAAAAATATATACATTTGATAAATTTTAAGTTCAGGCTGTAACACAACAAAATGTGGGAAAATTCAAGGGGTGTGAATACTTTCTGAAGGCCCTGTATCTCGGACCTAAAATAGTTATTCGGCTGTCCCCATAGGAAAACCCTTTGAAGAACCCTTTTTGGTTCCAGATAGAACCATTTTGGTTCCAGGTAGAACCATTTTGGTTCCAGGTAGAACCCTTAACACAGAGAGTTCTTCATGGAAATCAAAATAGTTCTCCTATGGGGACAGCCAAATAACCCTTTTGGGACCTTTTTTCCTAAAGTGTATACAGGAACACACACAGAAACACACAGTCAGCCAAAGTCTAGATATGCCATTCCACAAGAGGGGGAACAATTTCAGACAGCATATTTATTCATTTTTCACTCTACTTCTCTTCCTCCCTCTCTTCTTCTATCTCTCCATCTGTCTCTCTCGCCCCGTATCCCTCTCCATTTACCCCTCTATCTTCCCCCCTATCACCCCACCTAATTATCTCTCTCTCTATCCCCCTCTCTCTCTCTCTCTCTCTCTATCTCTCTCTATCTTTCTCTACCCCCCTCTCCCCCCCCCTCTCTCTCTCTTTCTCTACCCCCCTATCGCCCCCACCTAACTCTCACTCTCTCTCTATCCCCCTCTCCCCCTCTCCCCCCCTCTCTCTCTCTCTCTCTCTCTCTCTCTCTCTCTCTCTTTCTCTACCCCCCTCTCGCTCTAGTTGTCCCAGGTTGGAGGAACTCCCTCCAGAACAGTGGAGTCACTCTACAGTGAGAAACGCCCTGAAGGAGCTACTGAGAGACATGAACCAGAGCTCACTGGCCAAAGAGTGCCCTTTGTCCCAGGTACACAAACACATACACACATGCACAAACACACAGGCACAAACACGTGCATAAACACACAAACACGCACACATGTGCACGAACACCTGCACACACACAGAGGCACGAACATGTATGCCCATACATACAAACACACCTGTTCGTGACCCCACTCTCCGAGGATGTCTCAGGGGGAATAGGATATGCAAAATACATTTCAATTTCACCACACACACTTGTACATGTGAGAACCAGTACAAATATAAGCACCTTCTTTTGGACCTTTTTTGACCTTTTTTTTAACGTTTGACATGCACACACAACTCTCACACACACAACTCTCACACACACAACTCTCACACACACAACTCTCACACACACACAACTCTCACACACACAACTCTCACACACACAACTCTCACACACACAACTCTCACACACACAACTCTCACACACACAACTCTCACACACACAACTCTCACACACACAACTCTCACACACACAACTCTCACACACACAACTCTCACACACACAACTCTCACACACACAACTCTCACACACACAACTCTCACACACACAACTCTCACACACACAACTCTCACACACACAACTCTCACACACACAACTCTCACACACACAACTCTCACACACACAACTCTCACACACACAACTCTCACACACACAACTCTCACACACACAACTCTCACACACACAACTCTCACACACACAACTCTCACACACACAACTCTCACACACACAACTCTCACACACACAACTCTCACACACACAACTCTCACACACACAACTCTCACACACACAACTCTCACACACACAACTCTCACACACACAACTCTCACACACACAACTCTCACACACACAACTCTCACACACACAACTCTCACACACACAACTCTCACACACACAACTCTCACACACACAACTCTCACACACACAACTCTCACACACACAACTCTCACACACACAACTCTCACACACACAACTCTCACACACACAACTCTCACACACACAACTCTCACACACACAACTCTCACACACACAACTCTCACACACACACACACTTTCACACACACTTTCACACACACTTTCACACACACAACTCTCACACACACAACTCTCACACACACAACTCTCACACACACAACTCTCACACACACAACTCTCACACACACAACTCTCACACACACACACACTTTCACACACACTTTCACACACACTTTCACACACACAACTCTCACACACACAACTCTCTCTCTCACACACACACACACACACACACACACACACACACACACACACACACCTATTGAGATGGTTAGTTCTGCTGGTGTATACTGCTACCATCTCTCTCTCGCTCTACCTAGTCAATCTCTCTCTTTCTCTCTGTGTGTGTGTATCTCATACTGTTGCAATCCCAGGCAACAGTGCTCAGTGGGCTAAACCAGTATTGTAACATGCAGACAGGGGACCTCTCGCCCTCTCTCTATCTCTCTCTCTCTCTCTCTCTCTCTCTCTCTCTCTCACACACCTTCTCCCTCTCTCCTCTCTCTCTCTCTCTCTCTCTCTCTCTCTCTCTCGCCTTCTCCCTCTCCCTCTCTCTCTCTTGTCTTCTCCCCCTCTCTCGCTATCCCTCTTCTCTCCTCTTGATATCGTTCTCTCTCCCTCCCTCTTTCTCTCTCACTCACCCTCTTTCTCTTTCTCTCTCTCTCCCGCTCTCTCTCTCTTTTTCTCACCCTTTCCCTCTCTCTCCTTCTCTCTCTCTCCGGAGCCGATTAGAATACATATGAAAATAGAAGGTGTAGTCAGATGTGTAGATGGCACAGGATTGTCT
The DNA here is from genome assembly GCF_057628025.1 of Oncorhynchus mykiss. Taxonomy (NCBI): domain Eukaryota; kingdom Metazoa; phylum Chordata; class Actinopteri; order Salmoniformes; family Salmonidae; genus Oncorhynchus; species Oncorhynchus mykiss. The sequence continues at coordinate 14,976,464 of NC_143051.1, read as the reverse complement.
TGGGAGAAAATCCTGTGTGTGTGTGTGATCTGTTATTCCCTTTGCCTTCAGTTTCTTAAACAACAGATTGCACTTAGTTGAGGCGACACACACACACACACACACACACACACACACACACACACACACACACACACACACACACAGACTCATCTGTCTTTATTACAGAGTTTACCTGGGGGTATGTTTTAATAACAGAGATCGGAGTTCATTATTATCACACATTCTGTGTTCAGCTGAGACTCACAAAGATACAGGGAGAAAAATGGAGACGGGTAAAATGAGAGGCAGAACGATGATTTAAAATGAGAATCGTTACTTCTTTGTCTCTTTAATAGTATTGTATATTTAATTGTTTATATTCTGACTTCTAATGGAAGTATTACACAGTTCCTCAGTCAACAAGAGGAAAATAGAGTGTCTCTCAGGCTAGCGTATATAACATGTTCTTGTATTATTACTGTATTATGTATTGATCTGATGATTGTGGATCAGTATTCCTAATGCTTTTCCCTGACACTGTTTTCACTGACTCCATATTGTTGTATTTTGTCCCCGTCTCTCAGAGTATGATCTCCTCCATTGTAAACAGCACCTACTACGCAAACGTGTCGGCCACCAAGTGCCACGAGTTTGGCCGCTGGTACAAGCACTTCAGGAAGACCAAAGGCATCATGGGTAAGACTACAGGTGCCCTTAAAAGGGTAGTTCAATCAATCAAATTGATTTATAAAGCCCTTCTTACATCAGCTGATGTCACAAAGTGCTGTACAGAAACCCAGCCTAAAATCCCAAACAGCAAGCAATGCAGGTGTAGAAGCACGGTGGCTAGGAAAAACTCCCTAGAAAGGCCAAAACCTAGAAAGAAACCTAAAAAGGAACCAAGCTATGAGGGGTGGCCTCTTCTGGCTGTGCCGGATGGAGATTATAACAGAACATGGCCAAGATGTTCAAATGTTCATAGATGACCAGCAGGGTCAAATAATAATAATCACAGTGGTTGTCGAGGGTGCAATTGGTCAGCACCTCAGGAGTAAATGTTAGTTGGCTTTTCAGGAGAAATACTCCAGATATAACAGACTGACCCTAGCCCCCCGACACATAAACTACTGCAGCATAAATACTGGAGGCTGAGACAGGAGGGGTCAGGAGACACCGGTGGCCCCATCCGGCGATACCCCCGGACAGGGCCAAACAGGCAGGATATAACCCCACCCACTTTGCCAAAGCACAGCCCCCACACCACTAGAGTGATATCTTCAACCACCAACTTACCATCCTGACACAAGTCCGAGTATAGCCCACAAAGATCTCCGCCAGGGCACAACCCAAGGGGTGCGCCACCCCGGACAGGAAGATCACGTCAGTGACTCAACCCACTCAAGTGACGCACCCCTCCTAGGGATGGCATGGAAGCGCACCAGTAAGCCAGTGACACAGTCCCTGTAATAGGGTTAGAAACAGAGAATCCCAGTGGAGAGAGGGGAACCGGCAAGGGTTGCTTGTTGCTCCAGTGCCTTTCCATTCACCTTCACACTCCTGGGCCAGACAACACTCAATCATAGGACCTACTGAAGAGATGAGTCTTTAATAAAGACTTAAAGGTTGAGACCGAATCTGCGTCTCTCACATGGGTAGGCAGACCATTCCCTAAAAATGGAGCTCTATAAGAGAAAGCCCTGCCTCCAGCTGTTTGCTTAGAAATTCTAGGGACAGTAAGGAGGCCTGCGTCTTGTGACCGTAGTGTACGTGTAGGTATGTACGGCAGGACCAAAACGGAAAGATAGGTAGGAGCAAGCCCATGTAATGCTTTGTAGGTAAGCAGTAAAACCTTGAAATCAGCCCATGCCTTAACAGGAAGCCAATGTAGAGTGGCTAGCACTGGAGTAATGTGATGAAATGTTTTGGTTCTAGTCAAGATTCTAGCAGCCGTGTTTAGCACTAACTGAAGTTTATTTAGTACTTTATCCGGGTAGCCGGAAAGTAGAGCATTGCAGTAGTCTAACCTAGAAGTGACAAGGGCATAGATTCATTTTTCTGCATCATTTTTGGACAGAACGTTTCTGATTTTTGCAATGTTACGTAGATGGAAAAAAGCTGTCCTTGAAACAGTCTTGATATGTTTCAAAAGAGAGATCAGGGTCCAGAGTAACGCCGAGGTCCTTCACAGTTTCATTTGACACGACTGTACAACCATCAAGATTAATTGTCAGATTCAACAGAAGATCTCTTTGTTTCTTGGGACCTAGAACAAGCATCTCTGTTTTGTCCGAGTTTAAAAGTAGAATGTTTGCAACCATCCACATCCTTATGTCTGAAACACAGGCTTCCAGGGAGGGCAACTTTGGGGCTTCACCATGTTTCATCGAAATGTACAGCTCTGTGTCATCCGCATAGCAATGAAAGTTAACATTATGTTTCCGAATGACATCACCAAGAGGTAAAATATATAGTGAAAACAAAAGCGGTCCTAAAACGGAACCTTGAGGAATACCGAAATGTACAGTTGATTTGTCAGAGGACAAACCATCCACAGAGACAATCTGATATCTTTCCGACAGATAAGATCTAAATCAGGTCTGTGTAGACCAATTTGGTTTCCAATCTCCAAAAGAATGTGGTGATCGATGGTATCAAAAGCAGCACTAAGTTCTAGGAGCACAAGGACAGATGCAGAGCCTCGGTCTGACAACATTAAAAGGTAATTTACCACCTTCACAAGTGCAGTCTCAGTACTATGATGGGGTCTAAAACCAGACTGAAGCATTTCGTATACATTGTTTGTCTTCAGGAAGGCAGTGAGTTGCTGCTCAACAACTTTTTCAAAAAATGTTGAGAGGAATGGGAGATTCGATATAGGCCGATAGTTTTATTTTATTTTCTGGGTCAAGGTTTGGCTTTTTCAAGAGAGGCTTTATTACTGCCACTAGTGAGTTTGATACACATCCGGTGGATAGAAAGCCGTTTATTATGTTCAACATAGGAGGGCCAAGCACAGGAAGCAGCTCTTTCAGTAGTTTAGTTGGAATAGGGTCCAGTATGCAGCTTGAAGGTTTAGAGGCCATGATTATTTTCATCAATGTGTCAAGAGATATTCTACTAAACATCCTGAGTGTCTCCCTTGATTCTAGGTCCTGGCAGAGTTGTGCAGACTCAGGACAACTGAGCTTTGGAGGAATACGCAGATTTAAAGAGGAGTCCGTAATTTGCTTTCTAATGATCATGATCTTTTCCTCAGAGAAGTTCATGAATTTATTACTGCTGAAGTGAAAGACATCCTCTCTTGGGGAATGCTGCTTTTTCGTTAGCTTTGCGACAATATCAAAAATACATTTTGGATTGTTCTTATTTTCCTCAATTAAGTTGGAAAAATAGGATGTTCGAGCAGCAGTGAGGGCTCTTTGATACTGCACGGTACTGTCTTTCCAAGCTAGTCGGAAGACTTCCAGTTTGGTGTAGTGCCATTTCCGTTCCAATTTTCTGGAAGCTTGCTTCAGAGCTCGGGTATTTTCTGTATACCAGGGAGCTAGTTTTTTATGACAAATGTTTTTTGTTTTTAGGGGTGCAACTGCATCTAGAGTAAGGTTAAGTTGAGTTCCTCAGTTAGGTACTCTGACGATATAGTTAACCTATATTCATCATCAATGCTAATGTTAGCAAATAGTAGCTGTGGCTTTTTATACTAACTCCCCTCTCTTCCTCCACCCCTCTCTTCCTCCATCCCTCTCGTCCTCCATCCCTCTCTTCCTCCATCCCTCTCTTCCTCACTTCAGAGATTGATAGCTTCTCTGACCAATCCCAACCGGGCTCCACCCATCTGACCTTTACCCATCAACCAATCCCAGGCAACACAGCCAAACAGGCCGACTCCTCGCCCCTCGTCTTCCCTCACGGTCGTGGCTGCCTGGCCCCAAGTCTCCGCCCCCCAGGGCTGGTGACCGCCCCCCTCAGCCCCCAGCTAGTCAACCCCCAACAGATAGTCATGACCCAGTTCCTCAACCAGCAGTATGCAGTTACCCGAATGTTATCCCAGCAGAGCCTGTCTGTATCTGTCTCCACCTCCCCCCACCAGTTCCTCAACCACCCCTCTGTGGGGAGGCCTCCCACCTCCTTGGCCCTATCTAAGGCCCTCGACCCCCAGCCCCAGGCTGGACCACCAGGACCTGTGTCTGGGTCCCAGAGCCAGGTGTGTGGACCATCAGACATCTACTGTGAGATCTACCAGTGGGTGAGAGAGGAGCTGAAGAGAGCAGGCATCTCCCAGGCTGTGTTCGCCCGCGTGGCCTTCAACAGGACCCAGGTATGGGACAGACAGGGACAGGGGGAACTGGATGTATGGGACTGTGATGTAAACTAGGGGTTAGGGATTTATGAGGGGTGGGAGAGAAGGAGGGGTTGATCTCATGCTGTGTGTGCACGTTTGCGTGGTGATTAGCTCTTGACATGGCCTTTTGCCGCATGTCTATGACTGTGTGTGTGTGTGTGTGTGTGTGTGTGTGTGTGTGTGTGTGTGTGTGTGTGTGTGTGTGTGTGTGTGTGTGTGTGTGTGTGTGTGTCCCAGCTCTTCTCTGCAGTAGGAACTCGTGACAGCAGTGGAGCAGCTGCTGGGCCAGCTAATCACACTCCCCTAGAGAGTCTGTACCCCAAACTCTCTAATCACACTCCCGCAGAGAGTCACTACCTCTCTAATCACACTCCCCCAGAGAGTCTCTACCTCTCTAATCACACTCCCTCAGAGAGTCTCTACCCCTAACTCTTTAATCACACTCCCCCAGAGAGTCTATACCGCTCTAATCACACTCCCCCAGAGAGTCTATACCGCTCTAATCACACTCCCCAGAGAGTCTATACCACTCTCTAATCACACTCCCTCAGAGAGTCTATACCTCTATAATCACACTCCCCCAGAGAGTCTGTACCTCTACTGCTCTAATCACACTCCCGCAGAGAGTCTCTACCTCTCTTAATCACACTCCCTCAAGAGAGTCTACCTCTCTAATCACACTCCCTCGGAGAGTCTATACCTCTCTAATCACACTCCCACAGAGAGTCTCTACCTCTCTAGTCACACTCCCTCAGTCTCTACCTCTCTAATTACAGTCCCTCAGAGAGTCTATACCTCTCTAATCACACTCCCTCAGTCTCTACCTCTCTAATTACAGTCCCTCAGAGAGTCTATACCTCTATAATCACACTCCCCCAGAGAGTCTGTACCTCTACTGCTCTAATCACACTCCCGCAGAGAGTCTCTACCTCTCTTAATCACACTCCCTCAAGAGAGTCTACCTCTCTAATCACACTCCCTCGGAGAGTCTCTACCTCTCTAATCACACTCCCTCAGAGTCTCTACCTCTCTAATCACACTCCCTCAGAAAGTCTACCTCTCTAATCACACTCCCCCTGAGAGTCTCTACCTCTCTAATTACACTCCCTCAGAGAGTCTCTTTCTCTCTAATCACACTCCCTCAGTCTATACCTCTCTAATCACACTACATCAGAGAGTCTCTACCTCTCTAATTACACTCCCTCAGAGAGTCTCTTTCTCTCTAATCACACTCCCTCAGTCTATACCTCTCTAATCACACTACATCAGAGAGTCTCTACCTCTCTAATCACACTCCTCCAGAAAATCTATACCTCTCTAATCACACTCCCTCAGAGAGTCTCTACCTCTCTAATCAAACTCCCTCAGAGAGTCTCTTTCTCTCTAATCACACTCCCTCAGTCTATACCTCTCTAATCACACTACATCAGAGAGTCTCTACCTCTCTAATCACACTCCTCCAGAAAATCTATAGCTCTCTAATCACACTCCCCCAGAGAGTCTCTACCTCTGCAATCACACTCCCTCAGTCTCTACCCCTCTAATTACACTCCCCCAGAGAGTCTATACCTCTCTAATCACACTCCCTCAGAGAGTCTCTACCTCTCTAATCACACTCCCTCAGATAGTCTCTACTCCTACCTCTCTAATCACTCCCTCAGAGAGTCTATACCTCTCTAATCATACTCCCTCAGATAGTCTATACCTCTCTAATCACACTCCCTCAGAGAGTCTCTATCTCTCTAATCACACTCCCTCAGGGAGTCTTTTCCTCTCTAATCACAGTCCCTCAGAGAGTCTCTACCTCTCCCATTTTTCCATCCCTCGATTCTCTCCCTTACTCTTGCTCTCTTTTTAAATGTATTTTTATTTTTTATTTCACCTTTATTTAACCAGGTAGGCTAGTTGAGAACAAGTTCTCATTTACAACTGTGACCTGGCCAAGGTAAAGCATAGCAATTCGACACATACAACAACACAGAGTTACACATGGAGTAAAACAAACATACAGTCAATAATACAGTAGAACAAAGAAAACAAAAAGTCTATATACAGTGAGTGCAAATAAGGTAAGATTATTAATTTTTTTCCCACCTTTATTTAACCAGGTAGGCTAGTTGAGAACAAGTTCTCATTTACAGCTGCGACCTGGCCAAGATAAAGCATAGCAGTGTGAACAGACAACACAGAGTTACACATGGAGTAAACAATTAACAAGTCAATAACACAGTAGAAAAAAAAAAGGAAAAAAATAGTCTATATACATTGTGTGCGAAAGGCGGCCAAATGAGGTGTTGGCTTTAGGGATGATCAGTGAGATACAACTGCTGGAGCGCGTGCTACGGGTGCTGTTGCCATCGTGACCAGTGAACTGAGATAAGGTGGAGCTTTACCTAGCATGGACTGACCTGGAGCCAGTGGGTCTGGCGATGAATATGTAGCGAGGGCCAGCCAACTAGAACATACAGGTCGCAGTGGTGGGTGGTATAAGGTGCTTTAGTAACAAAACTGCATCCAGTTTGCTGAGTAGAGTATTGGAAGCTATTTTGTAGATGACATCGCCAAAGTCGAGGATCGGTAGGATAGTCAGTTTTACTAGGGTAAGTTTGGCGGCGTGAGTGAAGGAGGCTTTGTTGCGGAATAGAAAGCCGACTCTAGATTTGATTTCAGATTGGAGATGTTTGATATGAGTCTGGAAGGAGAGTTTACAGTCTAGCCAGACACCTAGGTACTTATAGATGTCCACATATTCTAGGTCGGAACCATCCAGGGTGGTGATGCTAGTCGGGCGTGTGGGTGCAGGCAGCGAGCGGTCGAAAAGCATGCGTTTGGCTTTACTAGCGTTTAAGAGCAGTTGGAGGCCACGGAATGAGTGTTTGGAGGTTAGATAGCACAGTGTCCAAGGAAGGGCCGGAAGTATACAGAATGGTGTCGTCTGCGTAGAGGTGGATCAGGGAATCTCCCGCAGCAAGAGCCACATCATTGATATATACAGAGAAAAGAGTCGGCCCGAGAATTGAACCCTGTGGCACCCCCATAGAGACTGCCAGAGGACCGGACAACATGCCCTCCGATTTGACACACTGAACTCTGTCTGCAAAGTAGTTGGTGAACCAGGCAAGGCAGTCATTAGAAAAACCGAGGCTACTGAGTCTGCCGATAAGAATATGGTGATTGAGTCGAAAGCCTTGGCCAGATCGATGAAGACAGCTGCACAGGACTGTCTTTTATCGATGGCGGTTATGATATCGTTTAGTACCTTGAGTGTGGCTGAGGTGCACCCGTGACCGGCTCGGAAACCAGATTGCACAGCGGAGATTCGAGATGGTCAGTGACCTGTTTGTTGACTTGGCTTTCGAAGACCTTAGATAGGCAGGGCAGGATGGATATAGGTCTGTAACAATTTGGGTCCAGGGTGTCTCCCCCTTTGAAGAGGGGGATGACTGCGGCAGCTTTCCAATCCTTGGGGATCACAGACGATATGAAAGAGAGGTTGAACAGGCTGGTAATAGGGGTTGCGACAATGGCGGCGGATAGTTTCAGAAATAGAGGGTCCAGATTGTCAAGCCCAGCTGATTTGTACGGGTCCAGGTTTTGCAGCTCTTTCAGAACATCTGCTATCTGGATTTGGGTAAAGGAGAACCTGGAGAGGCTTGGGCGAGTAGCTGCGGGGGGGGCAGAGCTGTTGGCCGAGGTTGGAGTAGCCAGGAGGAAGGCATGGCCAGCCGTTGAGAAATGCTTGTTGAAGTTTTCGATAATCATGGATTTATCGGTGGTGTCCGTGTTACCTAGCCTCAGTGCAGTGGGTAGCTGGGAGGAGGTGCTCTTGTTCTCCATGGACTTTACAGTGTCCCAGAACTTTTTGGAGTTAGAGCTGCAGGATGCAAATTTCTGCCTGAAGAAGCTGGCCTTGGCTTTCCTGACTGACTGCGTGTATTGGTTCCTGACTTCCCTGAACAGTTGCATATCGCGGGGACTATTCGATGCTATTGCAGTTCGACTATTCGATGCTATCGCCACAGGATGTGTTTGTGCTGGTCGAGGACAGTCAGGTCTGGGGTGAACCAAGGGCTATATCTGTTCTTAGTTCTGCATTTTAAAAAAAAAAAAAAAAAAAAATTTAGCCCTTTTTCTCCCCAATTTCGTGGTATCCAATTGTTGTAGTAGCTACCATCTTGTCTCATTGCTACAACTCCCGTACGGGCTCGGGAGAGACGAAGGCTGAATGTCATGCGTCCTCCGATACACAACCCAACCAGCCGTACTGCTTCTTAACACAGCGCGCCTCCAACCCGGAAGCCAGCCGCACCAATGTGTCGGAGGCTACACTGTGCACCTGGCAACCTTGGCTAGCGCGCACTGCGCCACAGGAGTAGCTGGTGCGCGATGAGACAAGGAGATCCCTACCGACCAATCCCTCCCTAACCCGGACGACGCTAGGCCAATTGTGCGTCGCCCCACGGACCTCCCGGTCGCGGCCGGTTACGACAGAGCCTGGGCGCGAACCCAGGGACTCTGATGGCCCTTAACCACTGCGCCACCCGGGAGGCCCAGTTCTGCATTTTTTTAACGGAGCATGCTTATCTAAAATGGTGAGGAAGTTACTTTTAAAGAATGACCAGGCATCCTCAACTGACGGGATGAGGTCAATATCCTTCCAGGATACACGGGCCAGGTCGATTAGAAAGGCCTGCTCGCAGAAGTATTTTAGGGAGTGTTTGACAGTGATGAGGGGTGGTCGTTTGACTGCGGATCCGTAGCGGATACAGGCAATGAGGCAGTGATCGCTGAGATCCTGGTTGAAGACAGCGGAGGTGTATTTGTAGGGCCTGTTGGTCAGGATGACGTCTATGAGGGTGCCCTTGTTTACAGATTTAGGGTTGTACCTGGTGGGTTCCTTGATGATTTGTGTGAGATTGAGGGCATCTAGCTTAGATTGTAGGACTGCCGGGGTGTTAAGCATATCCCAATTTAGGTCACCTAACAGAACAAACTCTGAAGCTAGATGGGGGGCGATCAATTCACAAATGGTGTCCAGGGCACAGCTGGGAGCTGAGGGGGGTAGGTAGCAGGCGGCAACAGTGAGAGACTTATTTCTGGAGAGAGTAATTTTTTTAATTAGTAGTTCGAACTGTTTGGGTATGGACCTGGAAACTCCAGGTGGCAGTCCCCTTTTGGCAGTTCTATCTTGACAGAAAATGTTATAGTTGGGTATGGAAATCTCCAAATTTTTGGTGGCCTTCCTAAGCCAGGATTCAGACGTGGCAAGGACATCAGGGTTAGCAGAGTGTGCTAAAGCAGTGAGTAAAACAAACTTAGGGAGGAGGCTTCTGATGTTGACATGCATGAAACCAAGGCTTTTTCGATCACAGAAGTCAACAAATGAGGGTGCCTGGGGACATGCAGGGCCTGGGTTTACCTCCACATCACCCACGGAGCAGAGGAGGAGTAGTATGAGGGTGCGGCTAAAGGCTATCCAAACTGGTCGCCTAGAGCGTTGGGGACAAAGAATAAAAGGAGCAGATTTCTGGGCATGGTAGAATATATTCAGGGCATAATGCACAACAAGCAGGAGGGGTATGGTGGGGTGCGGGTACAGCGGAGGTAAGCCCAGGCAATGGGTGATGATAAGAGAGGTTGTATCTCTGGACATGCTGGTTGCAATGGGTGAGGTCACTGCATGTGTGGGAGGTGGGACAAAGGAGGTATCAGAGGTATGAAGAGTGGAACTAGGGGCTCCATTGTAAACTAAAACAATGATAGCTAACCTAAACAACAGTATACAAGGCATATTGACATGTGAGAGAGACATACAGCGAGGCATACATTAATCGCAGGTGTTGATTGGGAGAGCTAGCTAAAACAGCAGGTGAGACAACAACAGCTAATCAGCTAGCACAACAACAGCAGGTAAAATGGCGTTGACTAGGCAGAGAGGGTCAGATTAACTACACACAGAGCCTGAGTGTGGCTGGGGCCGACAGATAAAAACATAAACAAACAGAATGGAGTACTGTGATTAATGGACAGTCCAGCAGGCATCAGCTATGTAGCCAAGTGATCACAGTGTCCAGCAGGCATCAGCTATGTAGCCGAGTTTACAGCAGGGAGTATTGGGCTCTAGCCGTGTATGAGTGTTGTTCGGGTGAACAGCTGAGTAGGCCGGGAAGTGGGCCTCAGGGATAGCTTCGGTACTGCGTGCAAGCTAGCTGTGAAGATCAGGAGTAGTGGTCCAGGGATTACGGCAGGAATCCGGCGTTGTTGTGGAGAGACAGTTATCCAGGCAAAAAAAAAAAATGGCTGGCTAAAAGCCGCAAGCAGTGGCTAACAATGACTAAATAGCTTGTAGCTAGTTAGCTGGTTAGCTTCTGGAGGTTCTTGAATGTGTTCTAAAAATAAAAAATAATAGCGATTCCGTATCACATTGGGTGAGGCAGGTTACCGGAAGGTATAATCGAATTAAAATCGGAAAGAGATTGAAAATAAATATGGGTCCGGTGAGTGGTTGGGCTAGCTGGGGACACGGCGATTCAGACAGTTAGCAGGCCTGTGCTAACAAGCTAACAGTTAGTAGGCCGGGGCTAAACAAGCTAGCAGTTAGCAGACCGGGGCTAAACAAGCTAGCTGTTAGTAGACCGGGGCAGGCTAGCAGTTAGCAGGCCGGATTAGCAAGCAAGCAGATAGCAAGGGCTAGAAAGTAAGCCTTTGGGGGACGTCGCGATCGGGTTAAGGCAATAAATAGGCCATGGTGTCGAAATAATTACAATATAGCAATTAAACACTGGAATGGTAGATGTGCAGAAGATGAATGTGCAATTATAGATACTGGGGTGCAAAGGAGCAAAATAAATACATAAATACAGTATGGGGATGAGGTAGGTAGATAGATGGGCTGTTTACAGATGGGCTATGTACAGGTGCAGTGATCTGTGAGCTGCTCTGACAGCTGGTGTTTAAAGCTAGTGAGGGAGATATGAGTCTCCAGCTTCAGAGATTTTTGCAGTTCGTTCCAGTCATTGGCAGCAGAGAACTGGAAGTAAAGACGACCAAAGGAGGAAGTGGCTTTGGGGGTCACTCTCTCTGTTAATTTCTCTATATATCTTCCTCTCGTTTTATACTTCCTACTCTTTCACTCTCTGTATCCATTTTGTGTCTTCATGTGACTGGTCTATCCCTTGATTTTCATCTCTCCCCTCTCCCCATTTGATACCTCTCTCTCCTTTCTGTCTGCCTCCCTCCCCCTCTCTCTTCCTATCTGTCTGCCTCCCTCCCCTTCTCTCCTCCTGTCTGTCCTGTGCTCCTGCAGTTAGAAGGCACTCACATGAATAGCTTATAGAGAGACGTAGCCCACTGTTATTATTACCATCATTATCACCAGCATCATCATGGGTGTTATTATAATTACCAAAGGCTGTCATTATAGGCACCTGCCCACCCGTCGCCATGACAACGGGGCTCAGCAGCCAGGTAAAATAGGGTGTGGTCTGGAAGGAACGTTTCACCTGGGTATGGTGCCAAGGGGTAGAGTGAGTGGGGCTTGGAGTGTGAAGACCCAATTGGAGTGTAAAGGCTTAATGGCTGGTGTATGTGTGTGTGTGTGGTGGGGGGGGGGGGGGGGGGGGTCTACATTAGAGGGGTATAGTTGTGTAACAGCTGGAGTGAAGCACAAAATTGCTCATTTCTGGGGAGGGAGGGAGGGAGGGAGGGAGGGAGGGATGAGCCCCACCTTAAGGAAGAGAGTCTGACTCCTGTAAGAGCAGAAGCAGACAGATAATGATATAATACGTTTAATAGCAGTTTAATCTGTTTAATAGCAGAGCTTTAGAAGGTGGCTATCGACTGTGTTTACTCTAGCACCTTGAACTGAAAAATACTACTGTGTTTACTCTAGCACCTTGAACAGAAAAATACTACTGTGTTTACTCTAGCACCTTGAACAGAAAAATACTACTGTGTTTACTCTAGCACCTTGAACAGAAAAATACTACTGTGTTTACTCTAGCACCTTGAACAGAAAAATACTACCTTTGTTTACTCTAGCACCTTGAACAGAAAAATACTACCTTTGTTTACTCTAGCACCTTGAACAGAAAAATACTACTGTGTTTACTCTAGCACCTTGAACAGAAAAATACTACTGTGTTTACTCTAGCACCTTGAACAGAAAAATACTACCTTTGTTTACTCTAGCACCATGAACAGAAAAATACTACTGTGTTTACTCTAGCACCTTGAACAGAAAAATACTACCTTTGTTTACTCTAGCACCTTGAACAGAAAAATACTACTGTGTTTACTCTAGCACCTTGAACAGAAAAATACTACTGTTTACTCTAGCACCTTGAACAGAAAAATACTACTGTGTTTACTCTAGCACCTTGAACAGAAAAATACTACCTTTGTTTACTCTAGCACCTTGAACAGAAAAATACTACCTTTGTTTACTCTAGCACCTTGAACAGAAAAATACTACTGTGTTTACTCTAGCACCTTGAACAGAAAAATACTACTGTGTTTACTCTAGCACCTTGAACAGAAAAATACTACCTTTGTTTACTCTAGCACCTTGAACAGAAAAATACTACTGTGTTTACTCTAGCACCTTGAACAGAAAAATACTACTGTGTTTACTCTAGCACCTTGAACAGAAAAATACTACCTTTGTTTACTCTAGCACCATGAACAGAAAAATACTACTGTGTTTACTCTAGCACCTTGAACAGAAAAATACTACCTTTGTTTACTCTAGCACCTTGAACAGAAAAATACTACCTTTGTTTACTCTAGCACCTTGAACAGAAAAATACTACTGTGTTTACTCTAGCACCTTGAACAGAAAAATACTACTGTGTTTACTCTAGCACCTTGAACAGAAAAATACTACCTTTGTTTACTCTAGCACCTTGAACAGAAAAATACTACTGTGTTTACTCTAGCACCTTGAACAGAAAAATACTACTGTGTTTACTCTAGCACCTTGAACAGAAAAATACTACCTTTGTTTACTCTAGCACCTTGAACAGAAAAATACTACTGTGTTTACTCTAGCACCTTGAACAGAAAAATACTACCTTTGTTTACTCTAGCACCTTGAACAGAAAAATACTACTGTGTTTACTCTAGCACCTTGAACAGAAAAATACTACTGTGTTTACTCTAGCACCTTGAACAGAAAAATACTACTGTGTTTACTCTAGCACCTTGAACAGAAAAATACTACCTTTGTTTACTCTAGCACCTTGAACAGAAAAATACTACTGTGTTTACTCTAGCACCTTGAACAGAAAAATACTACTGTGTTTACTCTAGCACCTTGAACAGAAAAATACTACTGTGTTTACTCTAGCACCTTGAACAGAAAAATACTACTGTGTTTACTCTAGCACCTTGAACAGAAAAATACTACTGTGTTTACTCTAGCACCTTGAACAGAAAAATACTACTGTGTTTACTCTAGCACCTTGAACAGAAAAATACTACTGTGTTTACTCTAGCACCTTGAACAGAAAAATACTACTGTGTTTACTCTAGCACCTTGAACTGAAAAATACTACTGTGTTTACTCTAGCACCTTGAACAGAAAAATACTACTGTGTTTACTCTAGCACCTTGAACTGAAAAATACTACTGTGTTTACTCT
>NC_143051.1:14917500-14957500 GCF_057628025.1 Oncorhynchus mykiss | reverse complement strand
TCTCTCCCTCGCTTTCTACCTCGCTTTCTCTCTGCCTCTCTTTCTCCCTACCTCTCTTTCTCTCTGCCTCACTATCTCTCTGCCTCTTTCTCTCTGCCTCTTCCTCTCTTCCTCTCCTTCTCCCTGTCTCTATTTTTCTGTCTCTATTTATCTCTGCCTCTTTCGCTCTGCCTCTTTCGCTCTGCCCCTCTTTCGCTCTGCCTCTTTCTCTCTTCCTCTCTTTCGCTCTGCCTCTTTCTCTCTTCCTCTCTTTCTCTGACTCTTTTTCTCTCTGCTTCTGTTTTTCTCTGCTTCTGTCTCTCTCGGCCTCTCTTTCTGTCATGATTCTGTCTTTCTCTTTCTCGTTTAGTCACTCTGTCTCTCATTCCATATACCTTTTTCTCTCAGTCCCTCTCTCTCTAACCATATTTTCATCTCCCCATTCTCTCTCTATCTCTCTCTGTCTCTCTGTCCCTCTCTTTTTATGTACTTCTCTCTCTCTCTCTCTCTCAATTCAATTCAATTCAAGGGGCTTTATTGGCATGGGAAACATGTGTTAACATTGCCAAAGCAAGTGAGGTAGATAATATACAAAAGTGAAATAAACAATAAAAATTAACAGTAAACATTACACATACAGAAATTTCAAAACAATAAAGACATTACAAATGTCATATTATACATATATATATATATATATAGTGTTGTAACAATGTACACTCTCTCGCTCTCTCTCTCACTCTCTCTCCCCTCTCTCTCTCTCTCTCTCTCTCTCTCCTCTCTAGCTCTCTCTCTCTCTCTCTCTCTCTCTCTCTCTCTATCTCTCTCTCTCCAGTATAAAGTACTTCAGTGAGGATCAGGTTGTTCTCCTCTATAAGGTCATGTTGAGGTCAATGCCATTACACTGACAGGTGGTACTCTACCCCTGCTGGGCTACTGTTTAATCTCTCACTCTCTCTCCCCTCTCCCTCTCTCTCCCTCTCTCCCTCTGCCTCTTTCTCTCTCTCAAACCCCACCTTCTCTCTCTCTCTCTTCCTCTGCCTCTTTCTCTCTCTCAAACCCCACCTTCTCTCACTCTCTCTCCCTCTCTCCCTCTGCCTCTTTCTCTCTCTCAAACCCCACCTTCCCTCTCTCTCTCCCTCTCTCTCTCTCCTCCCCCCCCACTCCCTCTCCCTCACTCTCTCTCTCTCTCTCTCTCTCTCTCTCTCTCTCTCTCTTTCTCTCTGTAATACGATTGTGTCAGCTCACGTTAGTGTATGGCTGTTTGGCAGGCAGCACCATGTTGCTCTGTGTTGTATCTGCTTACTGCATCTGGATGGCTGTTTGTGCTAGTGCTGGACTACGGCCAGGTGTGTGTGTGTGTGTGTGTGTGTGTGTGTGTGTGTGTGTGTGTGTGTGTGTGTGTGTGTGTGTGTGTGTGTGTGTGTGTGTGTGTGTGTGCCACTGTAATTGTGTAGAGGTGGAAAGCTTGGCATTGTTGCTGCTTTCCCTCGCTGTCTCCTCCTGTCCTCCAGCTCCTAATACAGAGAAGGGTTCTGCTATGAGTTTGATGTGTACTTGCTTTGTATAAAGCATTAATAACTGTTGTTTTCTACTCATGAAAAGCACAGAACATCTGATTTACTATATTTACTAAAGATAGTAAACTTAATTTTAGTATCTTGCTTGACGATGCTGTAGTGGAGCGGGTCGATAGCTTCAAGTTTCTAACATGGTCCAAGCACACCAACACAGTCGTGTTGAGGGCATGGCAATTTTCTTCCCCCTTATGAGGCTGAAAAGATTTGGCATGGGTCTTCAGATCCTCAAAAAGTTGTACATCTGCACCATTGAGAGCATCTTGCCTGGCTGCATCACCGCCTGGTATGGTAACTGCTTGGCATCCAACCTCAAGGCGCTACAGAGGGTAGTGCGTATGACCCAGTACATCACTGGGGCCGAGCTCCCTGCCATCCAGGACCTCTATACCAGGCTGTCAGAGGAAGGCCCGGAAGATTGTCGAAGACTCCAGCCACCCAAGTCATAGACTGTTTTCTCTGCTACCACACTGCAAGCAGTACCAGAGCACCAAGTCTGGGACCAACAGAACCCTGAACAGAGCACCAAGTCTGGGACCAAAAGGCTCCTGAACAGAGCACCAAGTCTGGGACCAAAAGGCTCCTGAACAGAGCACCAAGTCTGGGACCAACAGAACCCTGAACAGAGCACCAAGTCTGGGACCAAAAGGCTCCTGAACAGAGGACCAAGTCTGGGACCTAAAGGCTTCTGAACAGAGCACCAAGTCTGGGACCAAAAGGCTCCTGTACAGAGCACCAAGTCTGGGACCAACAGGACCCTGAACAGAGCACTAAGTCTGGGACCAACAGGACCCTGAACAGAGCACCAAGTCTGGGACCAACAGGACCCTGAACAGAGCACCAAGTCTGGGACCAAAAGGCTCCTGAACAGAGCACCAAATCTGGGACCAACAGGACCCTGAACAGAGCACCATGTCTGGAACCAACAGGACCCTGAACAGAGCACCAAGTCTGGGACCAAAAGGCTCCTGAACAGAGCACCAAGTCTGGGACCAACAGGACCCTGAACAGAGCACCAAGTCTGGGACCAACAGGACCCTGAACAGAGCACCAAGTCTGGGACCAAAAGGCTCCTGAACAGAGCACCAAGTCTGGGACCAAAAGGCTCCTGAAAGAGCACCAAGTCTGGGACCAAAAGGCTCCTGAACAGAGCACCAAGTCTGGGACCAAAAGGCTCCTGAACAGAGCACCAAGTCTGGGACCAACAGGACCCTGAACAGAGCACCAAGTCTGGGACCAACAGGACCCTGAACAGAGCACCAAGTCTGGGACCAACAGGACCCTGAACAGAGCACCAAGTCTGGGACCAAAAGGCTCCTGAACAGAGCACCAAGTCTGGGACCAAAAGGCTCCTGAAAGAGCACCAAGTCTGGGACCAAAAGGCTCCTGAACAGAGCACCAAGTCTGGGACCAAAAGGCTCCTGAACAGAGCACCAAGTCTGGGACCAACAGGACCCTGAACAGAGCACCAAGTCTGGGACCAAAAGGCTCCTGAACAGAGCACCAAGTCTGGGACCAACAGGACCCTGAACAGCTTCTACCCCCAAACCATAAGACTGCTAAATAGTTAGTTAAATAGTTAACCAAATAGCTACCCGGAATATCTGCATTGACTCTTTTTGCACTAACTTTGACTCATCACATACACTGCTGCTACTGTTTATTATCTATCATGTTGCCTAGTCACTTTGTTCCTATTAATATGTACATATCTACCTCATTACTTCGTACCTCAGCAAATCGACTCGGTACAGGTACCTCGTGTATATAACCAAGTTATTACCTCGTACCTCAGCACATCGACTCGGTACAGGTACCTCGTGTATATAGCCAAGTTATTACCTCGTACCCCAGCACATCGACTCGGTACAGGTACCTCGTGTATATAGCCAAGTTATTACCTCGTACCCCAGCACATCGACTCGGTACAGGTACCTCGTGTATATAGCCAAGTTATTACCTCGTACCTCAGCACATCGACTCGGTACAGGTACCTCATGTATATAGCCAAGTTATTACCTCGTACCTCAGCACATCGACTCGGTACAGGTACTTCGTGTACATAGCCATGTTATTACCACGTACCCCTGCACATCGACTCGGTACAGGTACCTCGTGTATATAGCCAAGTTATTACATCGTACCCCTGCA
The DNA here is from genome assembly GCF_057628025.1 of Oncorhynchus mykiss. Classification (NCBI taxonomy): domain Eukaryota; kingdom Metazoa; phylum Chordata; class Actinopteri; order Salmoniformes; family Salmonidae; genus Oncorhynchus; species Oncorhynchus mykiss. The sequence continues at coordinate 14,953,793 of NC_143051.1, read as the reverse complement.
CATCGACTCGGTACAGGTACCTCGTGTCTATAGCCAAGTTATTACCTCGTACCCCAGCACATCGACTCGGTACAGGTACCTCGTGTATATAGCCAAGTTATTACCTCGTACCTCAGCACATCGACTCGGTACAGGTACCTCATGTATATAGCCAAGTTATTACCTCGTACCTCAGCACATCGACTCGGTACAGGTACTTCGTGTATATAGCCATGTTATTACCACGTACCCCTGCACATCGACTCGGTACAGGTACCTCGTGTATATAGCCAAGTTATTACATCGTACCCCTGCACATCGACTCGGTACAGGTACCTCGTGTCTATAGCCAAGTTATTACCTCGTACCCCAGCACATCGACTCGGTACAGGTACCTCGTGTATATAGCCAAGTTATTACCTCGTACCTCAGCACATCGACTCGGTACAGGTACCTCATGTATATAGCCAAGTTATTACCTCGTACCTCAGCACATCGACTCGGTACAGGTACTTCGTGTATATAGCCATGTTATTACCACGTACCCCTGCACATCGACTCGGTACAGGTACCTCGTGTATATAGCCAAGTTATTACATCGTACCCCTGCACATCGACTCGGTACAGGTACCTCGTGTCTATAGCCAAGTTATTACCTCATACTCCAGCACATCGACTCGGTACAGGTACCTCGTGTATATAGCCAAGTTATTACCTCGTACCTCAGCACATCGACTCGGTACAGGTACCTCGTGTATATAGCCAAGTTATTACCTCGTACCTTAGCACATCGACTCGGTACAGGTACTTTGTGTATATAGCCAAGTTATTCCCTCGTACCCCTGCACATTGACTCGGTACAGGTACCTCGTGTTTCTAGCCAAGTTATTACCTCGTACCCCTGCACATCGACTCGGTACAGGTACCTCGTGTTTATAGCCAAGTTATTACCTCGTACCCCTGCACATCGACTCGGTACAGGTACCTCGTGTTTATAGCCAAGTTATTGTTACTCATTGTGTATTTATTTTTACTTTTATTATTACGTGTTTTACTTTTCTATTATTTCTCTATTTTCTCTCTGCATTGTTGGGAAGGGCCAGTATGTAAGCACTTCACTGTTAGTCTACACCTGTTGCTTACAACGCATGTGACAAATAACATTTTATTTTATTGAAGGGGTTCTGAAAAGGTTCCTTTTCTATGGTTTCTCTGACTGGGTTCTGATATGTGTTCTGCAGGGCTGGCTGTGTGAGCTGCTGCGCTGGAAGGAGGATCCGTCCCCGGAGAACCGGACCCTGTGGGAGAACCTGTGTATGATCAGGCGCTTCCTGAGTCTGGCTCAGACGGAGCGAGATGCCATCTACGAACAGGAGAGCAACGCTCTGCAGCAACACTGCACACTGGTCAGTCTACTCTAAATAGCCTGTACATATGTAGGATCTTAATTTGATCACTATGTTGTTGCTGAGAATTTTCCTACGCCGCAACAAATGACAATTAGTTTTTTTGATATACATACATTCACTGAAAACCTGCACTACCACACGGTCATATTAACAGTAATGCACTTTTCATGTAGCTTCATTTTAGCCAACTGCCTAACCACCGATCAAGCAACATTATTGACTAAACATTAAAATCCAGTTGCTGCAGGATTGTTTTGCTATGACAATGCTGGTCAAATTAAGATCCTACATCTGTACATACACACACTCATACAGTAATACACAGTCAACACAAACACAAAAACAACTTTGGAGAGACAGACTCACACAGCTATCAATGACTACACACTGGTCAGTCTACCCGGTATAGCCTACACACACACGTATACGGATGGAAGCGCACACACAACACATACACATAATTCTACTCCGTTAATGTACATGCGTTACACATGCGTATGTAGATAATTGAATGTAGAGTTGTGTAGCTGTTTGACGATAGTGTTCATACGTGTAGTTTGGTCCTCCTGTAACACAGCCTATCATCAGCTCCCATTCGTTTGTTTAGAACTTCACTTCCATCTGTCTCCACCAGCTCCAACGCCACTCCCCATTGCCACAGCAACACCATCAACGACTCCTGACCCCTCGGTCCCAGCGGCCCTTGCAGCCCCAGGCGGGGCCTCGCCTGCCTCCACGACAACCGTCCACAGCATCACAAGCCGAGACTGAGGGGGGTGGGGGCCAATTGAAGACCTGGTTGGGGGGTAGTAAGGTTGATGGGAGGGTAGAGGACATTACTGGTCTGGGCAATAGGAGTAGGGCTGGGGGTAGTAGTGACAAGGAAGGGGGCGAGGGAGGTTGGTCGGGGGCCAGACAGAGTAACGGGGAGGGCAATGGCGGGCGTAATGGTGAGGGGGGTGAGGGGTTTCGGGTGTCCCAGGAGGCGCAGGGGATCCTGCAGAGCTTCATCCAGGACGTGGGTCTGAACCCAGACGAGGAGGCTGTCCACACCCTGTCAGCCCAGCTGGGCCTGCCAAAACACACCATCCTCAGCTTCTTCCATTGCCACCACCACAGTTACACACACCAGAACTATAGACATGACTACAGTGAGATCCACCACAACCAACTTCCCAGCCAGAAACACAGGGACCAGGACCTGCTCTTCCCAACCCAGCCTGACAGAACTACAGGGGAGAAGGAAGAAGGAGGAGCCGTAGATCCCACTGGACAGATAGGTGGAGAGGAGGAGGAGGACATGGAGGGGGAAGAGGTAATAGAGTGGGAGGGGGGGAAAGAGTTGGATGTGAGCACCCAGACTAACACCGTCGTCACCCTAAAGGAGGAGGAGCAACATGAGTCCAACCAATCACAGCCGGAGACAACCCAACCACATGACTCTGATGAATAGCATGGCCCCAACCACTAGTTGTCCCCTCTAACCCAATGACTCAACTAGATATTTTCACTACGCTACTGCAAAAAATAATATTCCCCTTTTCTGAAGAACTGTAGTAATGATGTGTCATAATAGGTGATTACCTTATTTGTAATGAAACATTGAAATAAAGGACTGTCTTTGTGAAAGGAAATGAGACTATGTAGTTATACAAGATATTTTAACTGTTGAGGATCCCATTTTAAACACATTATGCCAACAAATGCCTTGTAGTATGCGTCACTACCCACCTGGTCCTATGGCTAGATCGTCCTCTCTGGATTCTGATGATACTGAAATGTGAATAGTTTGTTTTGATTTCTTTCTCTGTCACCAAACTCAAATATGCTTTCTTATATCTTTCTGTCACAACGTCCACTTTTAGGTGTCTCTTTGACTGACAGTAAAATCAATTGTCTCAAGCTATTTTATGGTCAACAATCAACATATTTGAGTGGCTTCTCTCAAATTGTGTATGCAAATTATTTCACTCATGCAATTTAATACTTCAGTTGGTCAACTGTAGAAGAAAAGGCTAATATGCAAATAATGTGTGTATAACTGCCTTTGATTCAACCTATCATCTTTGTAAAAATGTATTTGTTTTAAAATAGTTAATTCCATCGATTTATGAGTAACTTGATCGAAGTGGTTGTTTTTAACATCTTTAATAATTTATCTGTTCAGAAATGCAATGAATGTGGATGTTAATTAATTTTGTATTTATACCTGTGATTTTATGATTCGCTTCGTCACACATTAAACACTTATAAAATGGAGCTACTGTTGATTTGGTTGTTTTTTCTGTGGTATCTATGGTTACAAATATTATTTTCAATCTAAGCTGGTTTTTCCCAAACAGACTAACAGGTAGACAGGCATCTTTTTTCTGACATGTTCACACCTGCTCAGTTATTATTCCCTTGAAAATAAATGTACGACAGTTGAGTCGGAAGTTTACATACACCTTAGCCAAATACATTTAAACTCAGTTTTTCACAATTATTGACATTTAATCCTAGTAAAAATTCCCTGTCTTAGGTCAGTTAGGATCAACACTTTATTTTAAGAATGTGAAATGTCAGAATAATAGTAGAGAGTATGAACCAAATAAGTTGGGCGAATTTTGGCCCAGTCCTCCTGACTCCTGGTTTGTAGTTCTCCTTGCTCGCACATGCTTTTTCAGTTCTGCCCACAAATGTTCTGTAGTATCGAGGTCAGGGCTTTGTGATGGCCACTCCAATACCTTGACTTTGTTGTCCTTAAGCCATTTTGCCACAACTTTGGAAGTATGTTTGGGGTCATTATCCATTTGGAAGACCCATTTGTGACCAAGCTTTAACTTCCTGACTGATGTCTTGAGATGTTGCTTCAATATATCCACATCATTTTCCTGCCACACGATGCCATCTATTTTGTGAAGTGCATCAGTCCCTCCTGCAGCAAAGCACCCACACAACATGATGCTGCCACCCCCGTGCTTCACGGTTGGGATGGTGTTCTTCGGCTTGCAAGCATCCCCCTTTTTCCTCCAAACATAAAGATGGTCATTATGGCCAAACGGTTCTATTTTTGTTTCATCAGACTAGACGACATTTCTCCAAAAAGTACGATCTTTGTCCCCATGTGCAGTTGCAAACCGTAGTCTGGCTTTTTTTATGGCGGTTTTGGAGCAGTTGCTTCTTCCTTGCTGAGTGTTCTTTCAGGTTATGTCGATATAGGACTTGTTTTACTGTGGATATAGATACTTTTGTACCTGTTTCCTCCAGCATCTTCACAAGGTCCTTTGCTGTTGTTCTGGGATTGATTTGCACATTTTCGAACCAAAGTACGTTCATCTCTAGTAGACAGAACGCGTCTCCTTCCTGAGCGGTATGACGGCTGTGTGATCCCGTGGCATTTATACTTGAGTACTATTGTTTGTACAGATGAATGTGGTACCTTCAGGCGTTTGGAAATTGCTCCCAAGGATGAACCAGACTTGTGGAGGTCTACAAATATTTTTCTGATGTCTTGGCTGATTTCTTTTCCTTTTCCCATGATGTCAAACAAAGAGGAACTGAGTTTGAAGGTAGGCCTTGAAATACATCCACTCAAATGATGTCAATTAGCCTATCAGAAGCATCTAAATCCATGACATCATTTTCTGGAATTTTCCAAGCCTTTTAAAGGCACAGTCAACTTAGTGTATGTAAACTTCTAACCCACTGGAATTGTAAACAATTGTTGGAAATATTACTTTGCACAAAGTAGATGTCCTAACCAACTTGCCAAAAGTGTATGTAAACTTCTGACTTCAACTGTGTATAATCAATGACATTAACTGAGTTGCTGTTGTTTTGATTTTAAGTCAATCTTGTCATTCCGCAATGTAACATGGGGAAATGCGTTGTTGGCTATTGCTCTTATGTTGTATAGCACAGGAGGTTGGTGCCACCTTAATTGGGGAATACGTGCTCGTGGTAATGACCCCCCCCCCATTTCATTACTTTACACCAGCCACACAGGTTCAGTCTCATCAAATTTAACTCCTACCACACATCAGCCCCCTCACAGGCATGTTTCCTCATTCTGGGGTACAAGATGACTTGTTGATAAGTAGATGCCCAGAAACGTTATCATTTATTATCAATGTTATCATATAGGCCTAGTGTCAGGAGTCATCTAACCACAATACATTTTTTGTTACATTTTTATATCAATAATTTTTGTTCTTGATAAATCTCTGTTTTGATCACATAAATATGATGGTCTTCAATGTCAAAGTTACAAGACTTTGCTGTTAAATCTGTTTGTTTGCCTTGGCTAGCTGGATGGCTTAATGTTTTTATTTAAATAATGATGCAACAGCTCCAGCTTTTTTGTTTGACCTGCCGGTTGGAAGGTGGAGAGTGCTATGTCTGAGATGTCAGATAGGCAGAGTTTGTTCCTGACCACTGCTGATGTGTGGTTGAGTTTCTGGCACTTTTCTGCAGCCGATGCATCACCCAGTTGGGTGCTACACTGTCAGCAATGGAGGATCAGCTACCTACGGAGGAGTGGCTACTATGGAGGATCAGCTACCTACGGAGGAGTGGCTACTATGGAGGATCAGCTACCTACGGAGGAGCGGCTACTATGGAGGATCAGCTACCTACGGAGGAGTGGCTACTATGGAGGATCAGCTACCTACGGAGGAACGGCTACTATGGAGGATCAGCTACCTACGGAGGAACGGCTACTATGGAGGATCAGCTACCTACGGAGGAGCGGCTACTATGGAGGATCAGCTACCTACGGAGGAGCGGCTACTATGGAGGATCAGCTACCTACGGAGGAGCGGCTACTATGGAGGATCAGCTACCTACGGAGGAGCGGCTACTATGGAGGATCAGCTACCTACGGAGGAGCGGCTACTATGGAGGATCAGCTACCTACGGAGGAGCGGCTACTATGGAGGATCAGCTACCTACGGAGGAACGGCTACTATGGAGGATCAGCTACCTACGGAGGAGCGGCTACTATGGAGGATCAGCTACCTACGGAGGAACGGCTACTATGGAGGATCAGCTACCTACGGAGGAGCGGCTACTATGGAGGATCAGCTACCTACGGAGGAGCGGCTACTATGGAGGATCAGCTACCTACGGAGGAACGGCTACTATGGAGGATCAGCTACCTACGGAGGAGCGGCTACTATGGAGGATCAGCTACCTACGGAGGAGCGGCTACTATGGAGGATCAGCTACCTACGGAGGAGCGGCTACTATGGAGGATCAGCTACCTACGGAGGAGCGGCTACTATGGAGAATCAGCTACCTACGGAGGAGCGGCTACTATGGAGGATCAGCTACCTACGGAGGAGCGGCTACTATGGAGGATCAGCTACCTACGGAGGAGCGGCTACTATGGAGGATCAGCTACCTACGGAGGAGCGGCTACTATGGAGGATCAGCTACCTACGGAGGAGCGGCTACTATGGAGGATCAGCTACCTACGGAGGAACGGCTACTATGGAGGATCAGCTACCTACGGAGGAACGGCTACTATGGAGGATCTGAAAACGTCTGACAAAACGATGAGCCCTGATGAAAATCTCCTGGCTTGTCTGACAGACTGACTGACTGCGTCCTCCTCTCAAGCCAGACTGGTTGTGCGGTGTTTTAATTATTTTTTTCAAATAAATCATATCACATGATATATTTAAACACCATTCATACGAGATTAAGTCCTTCAGAGAAGCAATTTGACTTTTTAAAAACACCTCCACACAATAACTGCCACTGCATAGGCCTATGAAGTGAAATCATCTTAATTATTCTTTAATGTTGTTCAAGGCGAGGACTCTTTAATCAACTGCACATTTTCTCTCTTTAGATTATTTTTTGCGTATTTTAATAAACCTTTCTCTCCCGAGAGTAAATCATAATTTTCAAAGATAATTTCTCACATATTAATTCGGAGTTTATGTTATGCGTTGTGCACAGAAAGACTAATGCGTGAGACAAACTGCCTCTAATTTCTTTCTATAAACTCTGCTGTAGAAGAACGAGAAGTAGAACACGGCCAAATTACAGTTAATAGATCAAATGACTTTCATTAGTCATACATTAGCATATAGTTTACTTCATATATATCTAATAACGTCTTATTATTCTCGATCGTTCTGTTGAGGACGTTAAAAGCTCACTTTGGAGCACAAAGGAGACGCTCTGATATACACTATTAACACACACACTGTTTTTTTACTCTGACCAGTTCAAAGAACAATAATGTTACCTTTGATATCATTGAGTGCAACTAGCCAACATTTCAATCAACAATAGTTGATTGAGCATGAGTAATGCACTCTTAGAAAAAAGAGTTCCACGAGGGTTCTTCGGCTGTCCCCATAGGAGAAAACTTTTGGATTCCAGGGAGAAACTTTTTTGGTTCCACATAGAACTCTTTGTGGAAAGGGTCCTACATGGAACCCAAAAGGGTTAAACCTGGAACCAAAAAGGGTTCTTCAATGGGGACAGCTGAATAATCATTTTAGGCTCTAGATAGCACCTATGGTAGGGCAGTGATGCAGGATGGCTGTAAGGTTAGAGTAATAGTGTCAAACATCACTCATGAGTATCAATGCACAAGGCGAGACCCAGATGCAGACACAGGAGGCACTGGCACTGGCATGATACAGAATCAGTGAGGAAATATAGGTTGGGTTTTAGATCATCTCGTTCAGACACACACTTCTAATGCTCGGAAGGAGAGGGACAAAACTCGCTTTGCGCAACTACCCTAGGGCGGATGTCATAGTTTAGTTTAGTGATGCACTATATGACCAAGAGTATGTGGACACCTGCTTGTCGAACATCTCATTCCAAAATCATGGGCATTAATATGAAGTCGGTCCCCCCTTTGCTGCTATAACATCCTCCACTCTTCTGAGAAGGCTTTCCACTAGATGTTGGAACATTGCTGTGGGGCAATGCTTCCATTCAGCCAAAAGAGCATTGACGTCGGACACTAATGTTAGGCGATTAAGCCTGAATTCTAGCGTTCCAATTTATCCCAAAGGTATCCAATAGGGCTGAGGTCAGGGCTCTGTGCAGGCAGTCAAGTTCTTCCACACCGATCTCAACAAATAATTTCTGTATGGACCTCGTTTTGTTCACGGGGGCATTGTCATGCACAGAATTGTCTAGAATGTCATTGTATGCTGTAGAGTTAATATTTTCCTTCACTGGATCTAAGGGGTCTAGCCCAAACCATTATTCCTCCTCCACCAAACTACACAGTTGGCACTATGCACTGGAGCAGGTAGCTTTCTCCTGGCATCTGCCAAACCCAGATTAGTCCGTCAAACTGCCACATGGTGTAGCGTGATTCATCACTCCAGAGAACGCCTTTCCATTACTCCAGAGTCCAATGGTGGCGAGCTTTGGTGATCTTAGGCTTGTGTGTTGATCTTAGTCTTGCATGGCGTTGCGTGTGGAGATCTTAGGCTTGTGTGCGGCTGCTCGGCCATGGAACCCCATTTCATGAAGGTCCCTGGTTTCCTCCAGGCGTGACGCTTGGCATTCAGACCAAAGAGTTCAATCTTGGTTTCATCAGACCAGAGAATCTTGTTTCTCATACTCTTGATTGATTGATGGTTGTCCTTCTGGAAGGTTCTCCCATCTCCACAGAGGAACTCTGGAGCTCTGTCAGAGTGACAATCAGGTTCTTGGTCACCTCCCTGACCAAGGTCCTTGGCTTAGTTTGGCCAGGCGGCCATCTCTAGGAAGAGTCTTGGTGGTTCCAAACTACTTCCATTTAAGAATGATGGAGGCCACTATGTTCTTGGGGACCTTCAATGCTGCAGACATGTTTTGATACCCTTCCCTAGATCTGTGCCCTGACACAATCCTTTCTCGGTGCTCTCTGGACAATTCCTTCAACCTCATGGCTTGGTTTTTGCTCTGACATGCACTGTCAACTGTGGGACCTTAAATAGACAGGTGTGTGCCTTTACAAATCATGTACAATCAATTGAATTTACCACAGGTGGACTCCAAAGTTGTGTAAGCAGCTCAAGGATGATCACTGGAAAAAGGATGCACCTGAGCTCAATTTCGAGTCTCATAGCAAAGGGTCTGAATGCTTTTCAGACCCTTTTCAGACCCAAACGGTTTTCACTTTGTCATTATGGGGTATTGTGTGTAGATTAGTGAGGAGTTTATTTATTTAATCCATTTTATAATAAGGCTGTAATGTAACAAAATGTGTACAAATTCAAGGGGCATCGTATTAATGGCAAAATAACATGCAAGAAAGGCAACAAAAAACAACAACAACAACAAAAACAGTTGGGTATCAAACAGGTTGTCCTGGCTGAGTTGATGGATGTTGTTGTCAGATTAACACGTTTTCCATCATGCACTATGTTCAACTACTTCAATGCTCAAACAATCTGTAAGTCTCAGACAGAGCATTAATAGATACAGGTGTTTAATTGTAGGCCTAAAACTTTAAATAGATTGAATGCACAGTTTATCAGCTTTATTTAGTTACAGTCTGTCACCTTGTAAAATGTTGGTGCTTTCTGTCTGAGTGAATCTGTGTCTTGTCGGACATAGGTTAGTGCCTCTCAGTTTTCTGTCTGCCACTGTCTATCTCTGTCTCTCTGTCATTCTGTCTCTCTTTCATTATGTCTCTCTCTCTCTCTATGTTCTTCTGCTCGATGATGTTGCCCATTGCTATTCTTCACCAGATAGTGAATCGTTCAAGCCCCATTTGCTCTGAATGTCTTTTAGCATAATTCAATAAAGATTTGCGGCATTCTGTCATCTGTTACCATGACGACATCTCTACCGGGGCCAATCAGGGCCCGTGGAATCCTCGTCATCGGTAATATTAGCGATAATAACGTTAATGGCGTTTCTGAAAATGCAGCGCTCCTGATTATTATTACGATGGTAATGATGATGATGATTAGACATTGTTGTTTCGTTACGCTGCCCCATCTCCCCCTCCCATATCAACATCCTCCTGTAGTACTCTTAATGCAGGACAGGTTAATGACCCTCCCCCCTTACTCTCTCCCATCAGACATTACTGAGGTTCTTAATGGACTGGAGACTCATTGCCTTTTACTGTGATGACCTTCATGGCTGTGATAACTTTCATGGCTGTCACCAAGCAGTCAACTCTGAGAAGTATGAAGCACCATCAGCATTGAAGTATCATCAACACTTGTCAAAAGCAATCTTAAAAATAAGTCCCCATACAAATGGTTTCTCTCTCTCTCACACACACATACACACTCCCTCAACGTTTTTCAAAATTATAAATGTATAAACTTCCATCGAACTTTGTGCGTTACATTTATTTTCATATTGACTTCTGTTCCTATTATCATCAATTGTCTCTAATTATCTCATTAAGCATATCTTAATCAGAACTAATGAGTTAGATTTGTCTGAGAACCGCTCTTGATAATCAGTGTCAGTTTCTCTATCAGTGTCTCACCAAAAACCTTACAAGTCTCTTTTTATTTATTTTACTAGGCAAGTCAGTTAAGAACAAATTCTTATTTTCAATGACGGCCTAGGAACAGTGGGTTAACTCCCTGTTCAGGGGTAGAACGACAGATTTGTACCTTGTCAGCTCGGGGATTTGAACTTGCAACCTTCTGGTTACTAGTCCAACGCTTTAACCACTACGCTACATGCCAATCAGACCGTTCGCATGTTGATTTTGTCCACCCACACTAGATGCGATCAGGACACGCAGGTTGAAATATCAAAATTATCTCTGAACCAACTATATTAATTTGGGGATAGGCTGAAAAGCATTAAATATTTATGGAAATTTAGCTAGCTAGCTTGCTGTTGCTAGCTAATTTGTCCTATTTAGCTAGCTTGCTGTTGCTAGCTAATTTGTCCTATTTAGCTAGCTTGCTGTTGCTAGCTAATTTGTCCTGGGATATAAACATTGGGTTGTTATTTTAACTTAAATGCACAAGGTCCTCTCCTCCGACAATTAGTCCACAAATAAAAGGGTAAACCAAGTTCATTTCCAGTAATCTCTCCTCCTTCAGGCTTCATCTTTTTCTTTGGACTTTATATGGTGCTTGACAACCAACTTTAAGGTGTATAACCTCTACCAACTGGACTGGAGTGTGGACCTCAGTTCATCTTGCAATCACCCACGTGGGTATATGCTCCTAAAAACCAATGAGGACATCGGAGAGACAAGACTTGCAGCCCGTCAAGTGTCACAAATAGAACCAAGTTCTATTTTAGCGCCTGGTTACGCAAATGGTTGTTGATGCGTGCGAGCAGTGTGGGTGCAATGATTGAATAACATGTATGTGTACATTTATTTTTCAACGTTCGCACACACACACACACAACGTGAGAGGTGTGGTCAGCATGTTAGCATAGAATCACATATAAAGAGATACCTTATTTACAAAACTATTCAGACCCTTTGCTATGAGACTCGAAATTGAGCTCAGGTGATGTTTCCATGAATCATCCTTGAGATGTTTCTACAACTTGATAGGAGTCCAACTGTGGTAAATTCAATTGATTAGACATGATTTGGAAAGGCACAGATCTGTCTATAGAAGGTCCAACAGTTGACAGTGCATGTCAGAGCAAAAACCAAGCCATGAGGTTGAAGGAATTGTCCATAGAGCTCCGAGATAGGATTGTGTCGAGGCACAGATCTGGGGAAGGGTATCAAAACATTTCTGCAGCATTGAAGGTCTCCATCATGGAATGGAAGAAGTTTGGAACCACCAAAACTCTTCCTAGAGCTGGCCCCCCGGCCAAACTGAGCAATTGGGGGAGAAGGGCCATGGTCAGGGAGGTGACCAAGAACACAATGGTCAGTCTGGCAGAGCTCCAGAGTTCCTCTGTGGAGATGGGAGAACCTTCCATATGGACAACCATCTCTGCAGCACTCCACCAATCAGGCCTTTATGGTGGAGTGGCCAGACGGATGCTACTCCTCAGTAAAAGGCACATGACAGCCTGTTAGGAGTTTACAAAAGACACCTAAAGACTCTCAGACTATGAGAAACAAGATTCTCTGATCTGATGAAACCAAGATTGAACTATTTGGCCTAAATGCCAAGCATCACTTGAATCACGTCTGGAGGAAACCTGGCACCAGCCCCACGGTGAAGCATGGTGGTGGCAGCATCATGTTGTGGGGATGCTTTTCAGTGGCAGGGACTGGGAAACTAGTCAGGATTGAGGCAAAGATGAACGGAACGAAGTACAGAAAGATCCTTGATGAAAACCTGCTCCAGAGCCGTCATGACCTCAGCCTTGTACGAAGGTTCACCTTCCAACAGGACAACAAACCTAAGCACACAGCCAAGACAATGCAGGAGTGGCTTCGGGACACGTCTCTGAATGTCTTTGTGTGGCCCAGCCAGAACCCGGACTTTACCCTGATTGAACATCCCTGGAGAGACCTTCAAATAGCTGTCTAGCAATGCTCCCCATCCAACCTGACAGAGCTTGAGAGGATCTACAAAGAAGAATGGGAGAAAGTCCCCAAATACAGGTGTGCCAAGCTTGTTCGTGCCTTAATGCCTTCAGTTGCTCTTTAATGGAATGTTTATAACATCTTTCGTACCTGTCTTGGCCAGACAGGGGTAAGGTTGCCATACTCGCGTTGCTCTCCAGACAGGGGTAAGTTTGCCATACTCGCGTTGCTCTCCAGACAGGGGTAAGTTTGCCATAAACTGGCCTCCCTTGGGTTCTCAGTTGATGGTACTGATCACAGCTGGCTCCCTCGTGAACCCCCAAACACACCACACACGCATGCACGCAGGGTTGGGTAGGTTACTTTCTAAATGTAATCAATTACAGCTACTAGTTACCTGTCCAACATTTTTTATCAGTAATGTAACTTTTTGATTACCCAAACTCAGTAACATAATCTGATTACATTCAGTTACTTTTAGATTACTTTCCCCTTAAGAGGCATTAGAAGAATACAAAAATGCATGTTACCAATTAAATGACATCTATTGCAGGATAAATCAATGTTAAAGTTTGCATAGCTGGCATGTTAAATTTTACTTTATGGGTTGGTTATGTAGGCTTATTCTAACCCATCACTTTCTACTACATATAATAATATGGTTAAATTATATCTTTACATTAAAAACAAAGTCTATCAGAATTCCAGTCATTCCAATAAATGTTATACCCCTTGATCTTCAAGAACAGGACTTGGAATATGGAAGTATAGATTATCCAAATTGTTTTACCTGAGCATGACCCCAAAACTAAGGACTTATTAGCCAGCCCTACTCTGTTGTTTATGATTTTGTTGTCATGGAAGACAGATTGGGCTCATTTAATCCGAGTTGAAAAATAAATGCTGCGCTCATGTAATGGCCTGCTTTGAGAACTACTGAAAAGTGCTATTTACATGTGAAAAATGAATGCCATATGCTGCATTTGCGATAGGCCTATTGTTTACCTTTTTGTTGGTGACATTTTGATATCTTGATAATATGCAGCTGTTTAAAGGACAAATCCACAGATTAAATAATAACTAAACGGTCGCCCCGCCTCTGTTTTGGTAAAATGCGGAGGGATGGGCCTGGAGAAATGTACCCACTCTCAGATTAATAGACAGAGCTATGGATGCAAGGACTGACCCTCCACAATATCAGAAGTATTGTTTTAACCATGTTATGAGGCTATAGGGTGTTTGTTTACATTTACAGTCTACAAACATTGGAATAAAACAAGCCTATATTTTGGGTTCTCATGGAGTGTGACAGTTGAACTAAACTCATGAGGCATTTCTAAAGTTATGTTATTTAAGAATCAATAGGGCTATGGATGTATTTATTTACTTTGTATCAGCGTGAATTGAATTGAGAAATAAAAGCCCCACTTTTATTCCATAGGCTTCAATCCACACAATGCAGCTGTTCCAAGAGTGCATTGTTCACCGGCTGTCCACTGGTTTCAAAAACATTGATTGATAGGCTGCTTAAATTTCTTGAATTCAACCCTGCACATGCTTCCACACACACACACACACACACACACACACACACACACACACACACACAAACATATCAATCTGACACAATAGTTGTCTGCTCTACTTACAGAGGGCTAGTGGCTATGGGGCTCTTCAGGGGCTGTCTCTTATTATGCTGCAAACCCTAAAACAATGTAAGCATTGTTCCTCAGTCTGTTTGGGAATAATCAACGGGCAAGATTGCTTAATGTACCGTTTAACCATTTCACCATTGTAGATTCTCTTTTAGCCTTCACAGGCATGCACTTTGCAAGTGGGCCTTCATCACACACGTTTAATCCTCATCATTCATCACATGACAGAGGATAGTGATGTGTTGCATGATAATGTTTTGATGTAGAAGTATGTAATATAAATGAAACATATCCCAAGGTTCCTATTTTAATATGGGTCCTCAACCCATCCTGTTTTTGTTATGATTGATCATTTCAAGAACATGTTTATGGTAAATACGCTGCCATAATATTACCTCCCTAGTCACATGTTCTATCAGCTGTGCACCAGCATATCCGCCTGTTTCGCGACTGTTTACAATCAGAAGACAGACAGACCAGAATGGGGAACCCCGCATGAGCAGAACTGGTAAAACACACTCACAGTAAACAAATTATTTTTTATTTATATTTTATTGGGAAACAACTCTTGTTTTTGCATGAAGTTGCTATTTTGTTTTGTCTTTATCTGGCTGCATGTCGGAAGTGTACAGCTGGGCCTGTGTGCAATGCTCTTGCAGCTAGCCTGAAAGAAAAAAAACTAGCGAGACAGTTTAACGATTAAATTATATTACGAGCCATCAGCAACGCAGTGGCATAATACATTATTTGCGTGCTATTGTAAATATGCATGGTGTTGCTACCTAGTTAAAGACATGTTTGTTGGTCTACCACCATGTTGTTGGACAACTAACGTTAGCTGCTAAGTCATGCCAATATTACACACTAACATTGCGGTGGAAATGTGTCTGTTCACCTTTTCTGTTATTAAAGCTATAAAGCTATAATTTTGCTAACTGTCTATTTACCCTGTGTTCACATTCGGTCGATGCCTTTTGAGACATTCAGTTGGCCTCCAC
This sequence comes from Oncorhynchus mykiss, assembly GCF_057628025.1. Classification (NCBI taxonomy): domain Eukaryota; kingdom Metazoa; phylum Chordata; class Actinopteri; order Salmoniformes; family Salmonidae; genus Oncorhynchus; species Oncorhynchus mykiss. The sequence continues at coordinate 14,938,324 of NC_143051.1, read as the reverse complement.
TTTGAATCTGTTGTTTGCTAGTTAGCTATGCACTAGCCTACCTGTTTTTATTATGTCTAAGTTATAGTTGCCAACAACACTTGTGGCCCAGTATAAGGCATTGATTATATTAGGTAATTGCAGGGCGTTTGCATAGTGTAGTGAACGTTGAGTCAGGTTGTATCCAGAGCTGTTTTGGTCGGAGGCCAAACAGGAGAGGTCTGTCCACTAAGAACCGTTTTGTCAGCGTCGACCCTATGATCTCTGAGCGAGGTACGCTGACTGCAGGGAAGCAGCCAGTCTAACCTGTTACTGAAGACATATCTAATCCGTAACTCCTTGTCTGTCCATCCGGATAGTCTACCCAAACCGAGTTATAGGTGCCGGTTTGGAGATAAATGTAGGCTCAGACGGTTTCTTTACAGATTTCCACCCATTATACAATCCGGAGGGATGGACAAGGAGTTCCGGATTATAGATATAGCTAGTTATTGTCCAGGCCCCCCTGCATTGGATCTTTCTAGGACACCCATGCGCAAATGCTACCTAGTCTATATAGCAGGGGCGTAGCAAGAAAGTATTTTAAAAAAAAAAACAATAATAATAATAGTGTATTTTACACCCCTGCTCTATAGAGCTAGCTGAGATGACAGCTGCAGGGAAAACAAATCCCTAGGTAGTGGATAGAAAGAAACCTTAAAAGGAACCAGACTCATGGTTGAAACTGATTAGTTATGTACTAAACTGTGCTAGGCTAGGGGCAGTAGGATGTTTCTTGCCTATGATTGTCTTCATACTTAGTTCTTTGTGTGTGGGTGGGGGGTGGGGGGGTTGTTTCATGTCTCAAACACTGAGGGACAGAACATTTCAGGATCCCGGTCTGCACCCTGGCCTGCTCAGGATCTGTGGTAGCCTATATTCTGCATCCCCAATGGCACCCTATTCCCTACATAGTGCACTAGTTCCTTTGGGCCCTGGGGGCAAGTAATGCACTATATAGGGAATAGGGTGCCATTTGGGAAGTAACATTAGCCTGTGTGTTGGTCTGGGAGCTCCTGTAGACCATGGGACTAGAGCCCTCTACAGCAGTAATATGGAGGTAATTGTGTGCTGAAGTGTAGGTATGTGAGTTTGTGTAACAGGGGGTCTCTCTTTTTCTCTTCATTTTCTCTCTCTTTTTTTCACCTAGCATGGAGTTTATGTCACCAGGTCTCTAGTCTTCCTGTCAGCTCCGATCAGAGCAGCTCCGATCAGAGCAGCTCCTCTCACTGGTCTCTCGCTCCAATTCAAGGGTCTATATTGGCATGGGAAACATAGTTAACATTGCCAAAGCAAGTGAATTAGATAATAAACTATTTAAAAAATGAACAGTAAACATTACTCACAGAAGTTCCAAAAGAATAAAGAAATGTGTGTATGCAGTGTTGTAATGATGTACAAATAGTTAAAGTACAAAAGGGAAAATAAATAAACATCAATATGGGTTGTATTTACAATGCCGTTTGTTCATTACTGGTTGCCCTTTTCTTGTGGCAACAGGTCACAAATCTTGCTGCTGTGATGGCACACTGGAATTTCACTCAGTAGATATGAGTTTATCAAAATCGGGTTAGTTTTTTAATTCTTTGTGGGTCTGTGTAATCTGAGGGAAATGTGTGTCTATGGTCATACATTTGGCAGGAGGTTTGGAAGTGCAGCTCAGTTTCCACATTTTGTGGGCAGTGTGCACATAGCCTGTCTTCTCTTAGGAGCGCTTCTCTTGTGGGCCAGGTCTGCCTACGGTGGCCTTTCTCAATAGCAAGGCTATGCTCACTGAGTCTGTACATAGTCAAAGCTTTCCTTAAGTTTGGGTCAGTCCTCTCTGTTTTGGGCCAAGTAGCATTCTAGTTTACTCTGTTTTTTATTTTTTTTATTCTTTCCAATGTGTCAAGTAATTATCTTTTTGTTTTTTCATGGTTTGTGTTTGTGAACAGAGCCCCAGGACCAGCTTGCTTAGGGGCCTCTTCTCCAGGTTCATCTCTCTGTAGGTGATGGCTTTGTTACGGAAGGTTTGGGAATCGCTTCCTTTTAGGTGGTTGTAGAATTTAATATATATTTTCTGGATTTGGATAATTAGTGGATATCTCTCTGAGTTAATTATGAGGAGGATCATAAACATCCTATCTTTCCCTGTAGGATGACATCACAGTAGCTTATAGTGTTGGTAGGTAGACAGACTAGTGCTGTCAACAGAACAATCCAAGTTTAGTTTATTTGGCACATGCATGGGATAAAGGTGTAAACGGTACAGTGAAATGGTTACTTGCATAGCCTTTTGTTTAAACATCTAGCTAGCTAAACAATGAACCATAATCCCAACTCATTCTGCCACGCATGAATCTGCAGGTAGCTAAAGATAACCAACTAGGTTCAATGTTAGATAGCTAGCTAATATTAAGCTATAACTAGCAATGCAAATGGTCTGAGATGCCAATAATATTACTAATCAGATCATACACGTAATGTTAGATAGTGAGCGAGCCAGCTGACGTTAGCTAGCTAACAGTATGCTTTAACTTGCAATGAAATTAGCTTTCTGACAAAATTAGAAACGTATAATATCTGAAAATGTAGCTAGACTCTTCCCCGTCTATATGGATGACTGCTTCTCTGTCATGTAGTTGCCATTTGTTTGAAAATGTAATCCGGAGACAGGTGTTTTTATACAACAGCCTCTCTCATCTCTCAGCTTCCACTGATTTAAAAACTCGGGCAACTTGCTTGTAACAACGACTGTTGTTCGCTGTTTCTCCTGACGACAGTGATGGGGGAAGACTAGTGTCTGGTTCAATGATTATTTTTTTTAAACCTAAAATCAGGGATTTCCTCATCGTGATTCATTTTCAGCATGTAACAATCGTCAAAAAAAAGTAGTCCATCACAACGTTTTCCAACTGATCTTTGTCTATAGTGCTATTAACTTCAGGGCAGCAATGGAACACTTTTTTTCAGTTCTTAATGATATCTTTAAAAAACAAATCGCGTTAGAGGATTATCCACACATACTGAGCATCTGATATTATAGACATGAGCATGCTTCATGGTAGACCAATCCAAACTAATTTCTTGGCCTGTCCAGCCCATCCATTATCTTAGCCGATCATGGTGTCGTGTCTTTGGCTATGCCGGATTAAGTGATATGACATGCTATTCTATAAAATAATTTATCCGTAATTAATATTACCTGATTGAGCTAATCATGTAAATGTAATTAACTAGAGAGTCGGGCACCACAAAATAATGCTTATAGAGCTGTTAACTTCTGAATAAACTCTTAAAGACCTAGTAATATTTTGCATCAATAGCAGTCAATATCAATCGTCATCTTAATTCAGTCTCATCTGAAAGTTGTAAATTCTTAGTTATCTGCATGAACCCTGGGTTAACAAGTTGAATCAGCAATACAAAATTGGGTTTAATTATTTATTTACTAAATACCTAACTAATCACACAGAATTACACATACACAACTTGATTACAAATTACGTCATAAAGGAAAACGTCCCTAGTGGGCGGAACCAATATGACAGCTTGTTACACAAAAGAAAAGGGGCTGGGTTTGAGTGAAGGAGCGGGAAGACTGAGGAACAAAGGCGAAGCTGTGCTATCGTAAATACAGTATCCTATGCATTCTAAATTACCGCCCATTTGGAAAAGGAAAATGCAATAAATATTGACTCTGAGCTGCGCTTCGGTAGGTTGGTGGTAGATGGAAGGCCGTGTTGCCCAACCGAGTCCTTTGAAGAATGTCTCTGGTGGTCAATTGGTTACGTTGTAGTAATGTCGATGGGTGATAGACGGGATACTCTGTCTGTTCCTTCCTAACCCTCGTTGCATCTGCTGTTGCTAACTCGACGGCTAGGAGGTATCACTTCTGTAGTGAATAAGAGTTCAAAGTTCATACCATTCGCAACCAAAGCTCACGCTGATGTTGGCTTCATTCTGTAGTTATTATCTGAACCATTCTGACATAGGACCGTCGTCCTACATCCTCGGAACAGGAAGTTTTATATTGTCGTCAAGGGCTTATATAGGAAGGGAGAGGAGGGTGTGTTTGAAAAGTTTTATAGCCCATGTCCCTTCACAGGGGCGGGCCACTGATTGAGCAGAGCCCTGTCTCACATTTTATAAGCTAAAATCACATTTTATCCCATCACAAATAATTTCATATTCCAACATTTAAATTGAACAATTCCATGTGAATATGATAACTCTGTGTAGACTTTCCACTGTAGAGTTTGTCATCTGATCATTGATGAGAATGTCTCAGATGACAACTGAACTGACATCATATTCATTAAGTACCACCGCATATGTTCAATTGTTCGGATTACCAGAATATAGTTAATTTCTCCACACCTTCTGATGTTCCCTGAATCTCTATGTAAACCAAGGGTTTTGCAAATGTAACCTCAGTAGGGTAGAGAACGGAAAAGGTGGGAAGAGGTATTTATGACTTGTCATAAACCTAACCCCCAGGCCAACGTCATGACAATGGCTAGCGGGAAGGTTCCTGTATTCTTCTGTGGATAAACCAACTAGGCTCATAATTTAAATGTTATTCGTATTTACAGATGGCATACAAGTTTAAGGCACATGAAAGCGCACATGTTCCCGAAGGAATTTTTGTCAAAAAAATAAATATATTTAAAATAACTTATTATGCCTCTCCTGCCTGGGCGCAGTGGTTAAGGGCGCTGTACTGCAGCGCCAGCTGTGCCACCAGAGACCCTGGGTTCGCGCCCAGGCTCTGTCGTAACCGGCCGCGACCGGGAGGTCCGTGGGGTGACTCACAATTGGCCTAGCGTCGTCCGGGTTAGGGAGGGCTTGGCCGGTAGGGATATCCTTGTCTCATCGTGCACCAACGACTCCTTTTGCGGGCCGGGCGCAGTGCACGCCAACCAAGGTTGCCAGGTGCACGGTGTTTCCTCCGACACATTGGTGGGGCTGGCTTCCGGGTTGGATGCGCGCTGTGTTAAGAAGCAGTGCGGCTTGGTTGGGTTGTGTATCGGAGGACGCATGACTTTCAACCTTCGTCTCTCCCGAGCCCGTACGGGAGTTGTAGCGATGAGACAAGATAGTAGCTACTAAAAACAATTGGATACTACGAAATTGGGGAGAAAAAGGGGGTAAAATTAAAAAATAAAATGCCTCTCCTGTGATGTGTGACATACTTCTTGAAACAGGTGAAGAAGACTGAAGACTGAACCAATCTGTATAGACTACTTCCACTAAGATGGACCCTCAGTCACATGAAAGTCGTAGTCTTCTATACTAGCACTGAAGTACCCTGCTCTTTCTGTTGTTCCTCAGTGTATTCTGCTGTTGTCAGAACTCAGAATGTCTAGGTTATCTGCTGTTCTACAGCAACATAATCAGACTGACTGAAAGCAGAAGAAAGTCTTTATGGCTCTGGGCAGAAACTACACAGCCCCTCTGTCTAGCTTAGTTTATATCCAATTTGTTTTCTACCATTTCAGGTCTTCCAAGTCCTCAATCTTTATTTTAATTGGAGTGGAGAGGGAGGGAGAGGGACTTCACCTCTTCACAGCAGGCATGAAGTGCTGTTTACAGTAAAGAGGAAGTGAATCATTATGTTGGTTTATTAATCTCCCTGAGGGAATGAAAGTGTAGCTTTATGTATTTCACTTGCATGTCATTTTATTTTGTAAGGCATTTGTCAAATTTAGCTTTCTGTTTCTGTAATGTGTTGTCATACGCTGTACAAACGACTACATAAGGCTAATCATTGTTTCTGTCTGGGATCATGTAGAGGTCAGGATGAGGACTCTAATGTGTGTCGTAATAATGTCTGTTAATGGCTCAGACTGTGCTAAGGGTATCCTCATTCCCCAAATGTCTGGATCGTATTCATTAGTGCACACTGTAGCAAAACATTTTTGCAAGGGAAAAATAACAAGCGTTTCTTATTGGACAAGTCCAGGTTTCCCCTGTTTCAGTCCATTTTGTGATGTTTGGTACCTAGTGGATATGGCACAGTTTTTCACACAAGTGGGGTTTAGTGTGCCTTGTTTCAGTATGCTAAATCACAGGCAAGTATCTTATCTTATCCCAGTACATGCTTGTAGATAACTTTACATTGCTATTTACCTATTGGTTTATTAATTCCTTCCGTTATGTATTTATTTGATTACATAAAAGATCAATGCGGTGAACTATTGACGTATCTTTGTGTGGTAAATTACACAGTAGTTAATTTGCGTTGATTATTGCACTGAGAAGTTTGTTGTTATTGTTACAGAAAAGGAGTTGACACTCTGAAATATAACTTCAGAATAGAAGTGAAGTCTTCCTCCAGGCATGGCCACCCGCACGCACACCAGGCCTGGAATTTTAGGTACAAGGCCATTTGGCCTTCAAGAGGTGCCCAACCTGCCAGGGCACCAAGGCCACCTGGAAAAACACTAGCTATTCTGTTAAGTGTATGTACAGTGGGGCAAAAAAGTATTTAGTCAGCCACCAATTGTGCAAGTTCTCCCACTTAAAAAGATGAGGCCTGTCATTTTCATCATAGGTACACTTCAACTATGACAGGCCAAGACCAAAGAGCTGTCAAAGGACACCAGAAACAAAATTGTAGACCTGCACCAGGCTGGGAAGACTGTATCTGCAATAGGTAAGCAGCTTGGTTTGAAGAAATAAACTGTGGGAGCAATTATTTGGAAATGGAAGACATACAAGACCACTGATAATCTCCCTCGATCTGGGGCTCCACGCAAGATCTCACCCCGTGGGGTCCAAATGATCACAGGAACGGTGAGCAAAAATCCCAGAACCACACGGGGGGACCTAGTAAATGACCTGCAGAGAGCTGGGACCAAAGTAACAAAGCCTACCATCAGTAACACACTACGCCGCCAGGGACTCAAATCCTGCAGTGCCAGACGTGTCCCCCTGCTTAAGCCAGTACATGTCCAGACCCGTCTGAAGTTTGCTAGAGAGCATTTGGATGATCCAGAAGAAGATTGGGAGAATGTCAGATGAAACCAAAATATAACTTTTTGGTAAAAACTCAACTCGTCGTGTTTGGAGGACAAAGAATGCTGAGTTGCATCCAAAGAACACCATACCTACTGTGAAGCATGGGGGTGGAAACATCATGCTTTGGGGCTGGGTTTTTCTGCAAAGGGACCAGGACGACTGATCCGTGTAAAGGAAAGAATGAATGGGGCCATGTATCGTGAGATTTTGAGTGAAAACCTCCTTCCATCAGCAAGGGCATTGAAGATGAAACGTGGCTGGGTCTTTCAGCATGACAATGATCCCAAACACACCACCCGGGCAACGAAGGAGTGGCTTCGTAAGAAGCATTTCAAGGTCCTGGAGTGGCCTAGCCAGTCTCCAGATCTCAACCCCATAGAAAATCTTTGGTGGGAGTTGAAAGTCCGTGTTGCCCAGCAACAGCCCCAAAACATCACTGCTCTAGAGGATATCTGCATGGAGGAATGGGCCAAAATACCAGCAACAGTGTGTGAAAACCTTGTGAAGACTTAAAGAAAACGTTTGACCTCTGTCATTGCCAGCAAAGGATATATAACAAAGTATTGAGAAACTTTTGTTATTGACCAAATAGTCATTTTCCACTATAATTTGCAAATAAATCCATTAAAAATCCTACAATGTGATTTTCTGGATTTTTTTTCTTCTCATTTTGTCTGTCATAGTTGAAGTGTACCTATGATGGAAATTACAGGCCTCATCTTGTTAAGTTGGAGAACTTGCACAATTGGTGGCTGACTAAATACACTGCTCAAAAAAATAAAGGGAACACTTAAACAACATAATGTAACTCCAAGTCAATCACACTTCTGTGAAATCAAACTGTCCATTTAGGAAGCAACACTGATTGACAATAAATTTCACATGCTGTTGTGCAAATGGAATAGACAACAGGTGGAAATTATAGGCAATTAACAAGACAACCAATAAAGGAGTGGTTCTGCAGGTGATAACCACTGACCACTTCTCAGTTCCTATGCTTCCTGGCTGATGTTTTGGTCACTTTTGAATGCTGGCGGTGCTTTCATTCTAGTGGTATCATGAGACGGAGTCTACAACCCACACAAGTGGCTCTGGTAGTGCAGCTCATCCAGGATGGGACATCAATGCGAGCTGTGGCAAGAAGGTTTGCTGTGTCTGTCAGCGTAGTGTCCAGAGCATAGAGGCGCTACCAGGAGACAGGCCAGTACATCAGGAGATGTGGAGGAAGCCGTAGGAGGGCAACAACCCAGCAGCAGGACCGCTACCTCCACATTTGTGCAAGGAGGAGCAGGAGGAGCACTGCCAGAGCCCTGCAAAATGACCTCCAGCAGGCCACAAATGTGCATGTGTCTGTTCAAACGGTCAGAAACAGACTCCATGAGGGTGGTATGAGGGCCCGACGTCCACAGGTGGGAGTTGTGCTTACAGCCCAACACCGTGCAGGACGTTTGGCGTTTGCCAGAGAACACCAAGATTGGCAAATTCGCCACTGGCGCCCTGTGCTCTTCACAGATGAAAGCAGGTTCACACTGAGCACGTGACAGATGTGACAGTCTGGAGACGCCGTGTCGATAACGTTCTGCTGCCTGCAACATCCTCCAGCATGACCGGTTTGGCGGTGGGTCAGTCATGGTGTGGGGTGGCATTTCTTTGGGAGGCCACACAGCCCTTCATGTGCTCGCCAGAGGTAGCCTGACTGCCATTAGGTACCGAGATGAGATCCTCAGACCCCTTGTGAGACCATATGCTGGTGCGGTTGGCCCTGGGTTCCTCCTAATGCAAGACAATGCTAGACCTCATGTGGCTGGAGTGTGTCAGCAGTTCCTGCAAGAGGAAGGCATTGATGCTATGGACTGGCCCGCCCGTTCCCCAGACCTGAATCCAATTGAGCACATCTGGGACATCATGTCTCGTTCCAGCCACCAACTGTTGTACCACAGACTGTCCAGGAGTTGGCGGATGCTTTAGTCCAGGTCTGGGAGGAGATTCCTCAGGAGACCATCCGCCACCTCATCAGGAGCATGCCCAGGCATTGTAGGGAGGTTATACAGGCACATGGAGGCCACACACACTACTGAGCCTCATTTTGACTTTTAAGGACATTACATCAAAGTTGGATCAGCCTGTAGTGTGGTTTTCCACTTTAATTTTGAGTGTGACTCCAAATCCAGACCTCCATGGGTTGATAAATTTGATTTCCATTGATAATTTTTGTGATTTTGTTGTCAGCACATTCAACTATGTAAAGAAAAAAGTATTTAATAAGAATATTTCATTCAGATCTAGGATGTTATTTTTAGTGTTCCCTTTATTTTTTTTGAGCAGTGTACTTTTTTGCCCCACTGTAAATGTTGGAGTATTTTACTAATAATATTACATTGTTGTTTAGCTTTTTTTCTATCTGATTGGGTGGGTGGGCCTGTGCCTTCCCAGGCCCACCCACACCTAGGCCCTCCCAGGCCCACGCCCCTCCCCCACAGGGGGAATCTGGAGCAGATTCCATGCATGAGCAGCACAGTCAATGGGTGTGATGTGGGGGTAGGACTCCTCCACTTTAGAGCAAGCAGCCTTATGTTCGCCTTCATGGTGACTGCATTGTCTGTCACCAGTGCAAATACCTTCTGTGGTCGAAGGTCATTGACTGCCTTCAGCTCATCTGCAGTGTAGAGACCGGCGTGTCTATTGTCCCTTGTCTGTGCTCTTGTAGAATACTGGTTGAGGGGTGGAAATGATGTAGTTAATTATTCCTTGCCCACGAACATTCGACCACCCATCAGAGATGATTGCAATAGTCTGCTTTCGCTATGATTTGTTTGACCTTCACTTGAACTCTGTTGAACTCTGCATCCAGCAAATGAGTAGATAAGCATGTCTGGTTGGAGGGGTGTATGCTGGGCGAAGAACATTCAGAAATCTCTTCCAATACACATTGCCTGTGAGCGTCAGAGGTGAACCAGTTGCATACACAGCTCAAGCAAGACATTCATCATTTCTCTGACTACGTACCTCCATTGAGTTAAAAAAAATAAGTTCCGATTCCAGGAGGACCATGAGCTGTTGCTATCTATAAGGTGTGTGATACATCATTTTCACCTCTGACAGAAGTCTCATCTTCTATTCGAGGTTGCTTGTGAGCTCTGAGGGAACTTTATGCACTTGGCCAGATGATTCTGCATCTTTATTTGCGTTCGTCACATATGATTTGGCACAGTATTTGCAAATGTACACTGCTGCAGTGAAATGTCTCCACACATCAGATGATGCCCGTGGAATTTTCCTGTAAAGATTAGTAAAAAAAAATCTAAATACAATTCCATGTACAGATAAATAGTTAAGGAGTTAGATTAAAAAACTCCTTTGTAATATAAATGTTTTAAAATAAGTGAATTAACACTCCTCAGTTAGCAGGCTCAAGCAAGCTAAAACCCACATGGTAGCAAACACTAACTAGCAGAAATTAAGTTAGAAATCATTTAAACACACTTTGCTGTAGGCTACTATTTACTAGTTAAACAAAAATAATGTCATATAAAATATATTCACCCCACCCAGTATTGTAATCAAAACTTACCAGAAAGCGTGTAGTCCTTGTCTCCAGTGTAGTAGTGTGGGCTCAATAGCATCTCATTAGTGTGCAAGATCTTGAGAATCAGCTGTCCTTGTGATGGCAGAATTGCAGAGGGTTGCAATTCCATTGAATTGAGGACAGTTTAACCAAAAGGTTCACTGTTATAAGCTAACTATTTTTAATGAATTTAAGCTAAATTCCCGGGCTTAACTTCCCATGCTAAATTCCGGAAATTGTCCGGAAAGTTTCCGACCCTTTGCAACCCTAGTTAGTTCATAAAAGGAAATCAGTCAATTTAAGTAAATCCATTAGGCCCTAATCTTTGGATTTCACGTAACTGGGAATAGAGATATGCATCTGTTGGTCACGTATTCCTTTTCAAATGGTTTTTTAGCACCATACACGCTGTCTACTAGCTGCTCGGTACAGTTAACCTGGGATTGATCCATGAAGAGCTTACTTCTCCAGTGGCCATTGAAGGTGAGAATTTTCCCGCTGAGGTCGGTGCCCTACATTCTAGAACAGTCAGGTCAATACCCTGTGAGGACGACCAGCACACACACACGAGCTTCCCTGCGACTGTTTGTGCAGAAATTATTTGGTTGTGCAAACCCAGTTTCACCAGCTGTCCGGGCAGCTTATCTCAGACGATCCCGCAGGCGATCCCGCAGGTGAAGAAGCTGGATGTGGAGGTCCTGGGCTGGAGTGGTTACACGTGGTTGTGAGGCCTGTTGGATGTACTGTCATCCTCGAAAACGTCGTTGGAGGCGGCTTAGAGAAATTAACATTCAATTCTTTGACAACAGCTCTGGTGGACATTCCTGCAGTCAGCATGCCAATGGCACTCTCCCTCAACTTGAGGCATTGTGTTGCGTTACAAAACTGCACATTTTAGTGTGGCCTTTTATTGTCCCCAGCATAATTTGCAGCTGTGTAATGATCATGCTGTTTAATCAGCTACTTGATATGCCACACCTGTCAGGTAGATGAATTATCTTGGGAAAGGAGAAATGTTCACTAACCGGGTTGTAAACAAATTTCTGCACAAATTGAGAGAAATAAGCTTTTTGTGCGTTTGGAACATTTCTGGGATATTTTATTTCAGCTCATGAAACATGGGACCAACACTTTACCTGTTGTGTTTATATTTTTGTTCAGTGTAGTTGTTACATTTCTAAATATTGAGATTGGAACTCCCCCTTCTTCTAATAATGGTTTGGTTGGTCTCTATTGGGCCATTTGAAGATGAAGGCCGTCATCTTACATGATTAGAGGACCTTGAGATGCTGCACTGCTAGTAGCTTCTGTTACATGTTCTGATTCTTCTGTAAAAATTCATTAGACATGAAACGTACACAGCCCGTGGCCTGACAGTGAGCCGTCGTAGAGTTTGAGGAACTAGACGATTAGGCACGTCTGAAACACGTCAAACTATTTTCAGAATCCATTCTAGTTCAAAATGAGGAAACGCAACCCATTATTTACCTATTCACAGCATCTCTCTCTCTCTCATTGGAGATTAGTTCTAATTATTTAATGGGATAATGCCTTTTTAAAAGGGGGAGAAGAAAAACTGAAATTACTTAAAGAAGGCATTAGTCTTTGTGAAGAACAGATGTTGCCGAGGCAAACAGGAGCATGCATTATGCATATAAAATGATTTATTTTGGTAGCGTGCACGGCTGATTTATGGAAGCCCCGTTCCATGCGCCTCGTTAATGGGTTTAAGGAGATGCCTTTTGTAAAGGTGATTTCCATAATTAATAAAGGGACATGCATAATGTGTGCGCTGCTGCAGTGGAAGGAGGCATGTGTTATGTAGGCTAGGTTCCAATGTGTGTACACACCAACACATTGATAACCTGCGAGGCCTATCCATGATAAAGAACAGACAGGAGGAGTTGTTTAACCTAAATAAGATAAACAGGGTTTATTGAGGATGTTATAAAATGTTGGTGTTTTTTTTAATGAAAGATGTGTGTGTGGTTTAGGGGTTTAGGCTAATTCTGGAATGGAGATGCTCGATGGCCTATCGTATTATGCGAAACGGCATGATTTCTCTCTTTTGATACTGTAGGACTTAGTCTGATTTCCATGGCGTTGTAGTGTCTATTTGTCACATCTCCCACATAGAGCTGTCAGTCTGAACATTCCCTGAGCTATCCTTATTCCCTACTTTCTCCATGGAAGTGGTTGTTTTTGTGCACAAGTCACTCTATCATTTGCATACACATTTTCATGTCAATTTACATAATGTTATTTTCCACTTCTTGTTCTTGTCCAATCTGTCTTATTACAGTGTAGGCTGTCAGCAATGTTTGAAAGCCACTCGGCACACATTACAGTAGTCTAAACTTCATGCAGCAACGAAGTCAGTCATCAGATCTATCAGTTCCTCCTTCACTATTGTCTTGTTGAATTCCCTTCACTAGTGTTGTGTTGAATTCATTTGGTGTGATCTCCATACCCAGGGATAGAGAGAGATACAAATACTTTTTTTTTTGTTTTTGATCTTTGATTTCTCTTCTTTTTGTCCTGAATGTCCCTCTGTGTTGTTTCTCTCAGATACGCCTTCATCTGTCGTGAGTCTAAGCTGAGGAGAAACACATTGTTGTGACTGTAAGTACTGACATGGAACAAAGACAAAAAAGCCTAGGCCTAAAGCTTAATTGGATAAGAATATTCCCATTTTATACTGTTCTGTTTTTAATTGCTCAACTTCCTCCCACTCTTTCTATTATCAGATAAATCCTCCTGCTCTTGCTCTGGTGTGTTCAGTTACTCCATGGTATTTACTGCTGCAGTCATCCATGTTTTTTCTGGGTTAAAAAGGGGCTTAGGTGGTGGTAGGTGCTGTCGGCACAATGGGCGCGGTCGGCACAGTGTAATTTTAGCACATTTATTTTGGTGTTTTAGCATTTTCAAACCTATTTCCTGCAATTCTCAGAATTTCTCCTTGGAGCAGAGATATATTTTTGCAGTTTTAAGGTTTTGCCATTCAGCTGACAGAAGATGTAGCAGTTTTAAAGCTAATTTCCAGGGATTCTACACATTCTGCCATGGAGCTGAGATCATTTGAAAGATAATTTCCTGCAGTTCTATGCATTTTGCCATAGCTAATGCTGTGTTCTTTTGCTCAAAGGGAAACATCACAAGTTTTCAACTTCATATTCATCTCCAGCTCCAGCTCAATATCAACATATGTGAAAATTATAGAAATGTGCCATTTTCACATATGTTGATGTTGGGCTGGAGTTGAGAAATTGTGACATTTCCATTTAAAAACAATACTATTAAATTGTCAGGATTTAAAAACAATTAAATTGTTTTGGGAATGTTCTATTGCCTGACTGTCTAGCTTTTATTTTGATGCCTGTTAGTGCTCAAAGATGATTTTTATCAAAATTCTATACTGTAGGTCTATAATCTTTTCTACATACTTTATATCTGGGTTTAGTCGTTTAAGTTTACACAGTGTTTTGTTTGTTTGGACTTGTTCTTGTTCTATGGTACACGGGTAGTTCTAACCCGTCCTGTTGTTCTCATCACAGGTTCTGTTGGGTGGGTGTCATGCAGCACCCTAACTTTGAGACTCACCACCCTCTCCAGCCAGAGGGAGAGCAGGAGATAGGTTTTGACCCGCTCCACAACTTAAACAGGAATCTCAGCCGTGGTGAGTCGACATTTACAACACATTCGTTAAGGATTTATTAACATGTTATAAGTCTTATCATCTGAGGCTTAATTAAGCTATTCTGAATATGAAATGTTTATCTAGTAATGTGGGGAAAAGTCGATAGTTACTTCTGTATGATATTATATCGAAATGACTCCTAGTATAGATCAGTAAAATATTTACAGTACCAGTCAAGTTTGGACACACCTACTCATTTAAGGGTTTTTCTTTATTTTTACTATTTTCTACATTGTAAACTCAAGGGGGAAAAAAAATAAAATAAATGTCTTCTCACTGTCAACTGTGTTTATTTTCAGCAAACTTAACATGTGTAAATATTTGAATGAACATAAGATTCAACAACTGAGACACAACTGAACAAGTTCCACAGACATGTGACTAACAGAAATGGAATAATGGGTCCCCTGGGGGGGGGGGGGGGTTAAAATCAAAAGTAAGTCAGTATCTGGTGTGGCCACCAGCTGCATTAAGTACTGCAGTGCATCTCCTCCTCATGGACTGCACCAGATTTGCCTGTTCTTGCTGTGAGATGTTACCCCACTCTTCCACCAAGGCACCTGCAAGTTTACGGACAATTCTGTGGGGAATGGCCCCAGCCCTCACCCTCCGACCCAACAGGTCCCAGATGTGCTCAATGGGATTGAGATCCGGGATCTTCGCTGGCCATGGCAGAACACGGACATTCCTATCTTGCAGGAAATCACGCACAGAACAAGCAGTATTTCTGGGTGCATTGTCATGCTAGAGGTAATGTCAGGATGAGCCTGCAGGAAGGGTACCACATGAGGGAGGAGGATGTCTTCCCTGTAACGTACAGCGTTGAGATTGCCTGCAATGATGATAAGCTCAGTCCGATGATGCTGTGACAGACCATGACGGACCCTCCACATCCAAATCGATCCCAATCCAGAGTACAGGCCTCGGTGTAACGCTCATTCCTTCAACGATAAACGTGAATCCGACCATCACCCCTGGTGAGACAAAACCACAACTTGTCAATGAAGAGCACTTTTTGCCAGTCCTGTCTGGTCCAGCGAAGGTGGGTTTGTCCCCATAGGAGACAACGTTGCCCGTGATGTCTGGTGAGGACCTGCCTTATAACAGGCCTACAAGCTTTCATTCCAGCCTCCCTCAGCCTATTGCGGACAGTCTGAGCACTGATGGAGAGATTGTGCGTTCCTGGTGTAACTCGGGCAGTTGTTGTTGCCATCCTGTACCTGTCCCGCAGGTGTGCTGTTCGGATGTACCGATCCTGTGCAGGTGTTGTTACACGTGGTCTGCCACTGCGAGGACAATCAGCTGTCCGTCCTGTCTCACTGTAGCGCTGTCTTAGGCGTTTCACAGTACGGACATTGCAATTTATTGCCCTGGCCACATCTGCCGTGCTCATGCCTCCTTGCAGCATGCCTAAGGCACATTCACGCAGATGAGCAGGGACCCTGGGCATCTTTCTTTTGGTGGTTTCTGGAGTCAGTAGAAAGAAAGGCCTCTAGTGTCCTACATTTTCATAACTGTGACCTTAATTGCCTACCGTCTGTAAACTGTTAGTGTCTTAACGACCGTTCCACAGGTGCATGTTCATTAATTGTTTATGGTTCATTGAACAATCATGGGGAACGGTGTTTAAACCCTTTACAATGAAGATCTGTGAAGTTATTTGGATTTTACGAATTATTTGAAAGACAGGGTCCTGATAAAGGGACGTTTCTGTTTTTTCTGAGTTTATAAGAAAACATGCCTTCGTCAGAAAAGGGTGCATTGATCAAGTATTCAATCATCCATTATGTTGGAGCTGAGCTTCATTGTGCCACATCATTGGTGTCTATAGCGCCTTCTAGTGGCTGCATGTTTAATGCTTTTCATGTGTGTTTAACAGGAGGATCTCTGGATAGTAGCACTTTGTCTGAGTCCACTTTCCTCTCCTACAGGTAATGTGTGTAATTTATGTTTTGGTCCACGTCACAGCCAGATCTAATTCTCTGCTTATTCCATATTAGATTAAATAAAATTGGAGAGGGCTGAAAACTCACAACCTTTTATCTCTCTCATTACCTCCCTCCCTCTAAAGGAAAGAATGGGATGACTTGTTTCTGAACAGTAATTACCTGACCAGGATCCGTCAGGCAGGCATCAACGGTCGATTGCGGAGCAGCCGATTCCGCAGTGTGTGCTGGAAGGTAAACCAGTCACAGACAAACATGGTTCTTGGGTGTCTGAAGGTAGTTCTACCATGTGAGTCATGTGTGTTGTCTTCTAGTTGTACCTGGAGGTCCTTCCTGAGGATAAGAGCCAATGGATCAACAAGACCAAGGAGTTACGATCCCAGTACGAGAAGATCAAAGAGCGAGTGAGTTGGTGTGTATGTGCGCGTGTCATGCGTTCACCTGTGCCTGCTCGTTTGGGTGAGCATCAACTCCTACTTTTTACTCTGTGTGTGCGCGTCCGCCAGTCACTGACCGCCTCTCCTCCTCTCAGCACATCACCAACCCCCGTAAGGCTGCAGGCCAGCAGGACTTGGTGGTCAACAACCCACTCTCACAGGACGAGGGGGTAGGTGTAGCCTCAGTCTCTCTAGATACAACTCTTTTTCCAGAACCGTGGGAATGTAAACATTTAAATAACTCTATCACAGGACTAAGTGGGGTGTCCCTGTTGTAAATGCTACTTATTATAATACCTTTAGGATTCCTTTATTATGATCTGTATACAGGTAACTGTCAAAATGATGTCATGCCGGATATAAAGCAGGTGCTTCCACACAGGTGTGTTTCCTGAGTTAATGAAGCAATTAACATCCCATCATGTTTAAGGTCATAAAAATGCTGGATATTATTTAGGCTACCATGGCTATGCCCCCATAGGATGACAATGCCCCCACCCACAGGGCACAAGATGTGCCTGAATGGTTGTTGAGCATGAAAACGATGTAAGCCATATGCCATGGCCGTCTGAGTCAGGTTTTAGGTTTTCCACCTCCATCAACAACATTTCTCATAGAAGAATGGTGTCATATCCCTACGATAGCGGTCCAGACTCTTGTAGGATCTAGATGCATTAAAGCTGTTCTGGCTCGTGGTGCCCAGCACCCTATTAAGACACTTTATGTTGGGGCTTCCTTTATTTTGTAATTTACCCAAATGTCCTTGTATTGACCCCAATGGGGAATGGGAACCGCGTCCAACATTTAATAATCAGTCTGGTCGTAGGAGGCTAGGTGAATGAGTCTAGGGTGTATTTCCTGGTCCATATGTCATTGTGTTCTCCTCCCTCCTGTCCAGAGCCTGTGGAACAAGTTCTTCCAGGACAATGAGTTGAGAGGGATGATCAAACAGGATGTTATGAGAACGTGAGTCTGATTTAAACATTTCTTAACTGTTAACCAGAGCTGTATTTAAATGTTTATCAGACTGTCATTCTCATATCTACTGTACACCTCTGAAATAAACACTCTCTTCTCCCCCCTCCCCTCTTTTTTCTATTCTGTCCGTAGGTTTCCTGAGATGCGTTACTTCCAAGAGGAGGACGTAAGGACCAAGCTGACAGACATCTTGTTTTGTTACGCCCGAGAGAATGAACAGTTACTGTACAAACAGGTACCATTCCAGCATTAGTTAAGATTTCTAGAGGCACACAAGTGTTAGATATGCCACTAGGCATGCTAATGCACCCCATAGACTAGACAGTGTACTGTCTTCATAGTGCTACAGTCGGAGAGAGAGGACGATGACCAGTCAGTGTTCTAACAGGAAGTGACACACGTCTAGCCACTGGGTAATGAAGTTTAATGATACCGGTCAATACTGATAACACACCTCATGCATCACCCTGAAAGAAATGGGCCATTCTCTCTCTCTGTCTCTCTGTCTCTCTGTCTCTCTGTCTCTCTGTCTCTCTGTCTCTCTGTCTCTCTGTCTCTCTGTCTCTCTGTCTCTCTGTCTCTCTGTCTCTCTGTGTCTCTGTCTCTCTGTGTCTCTGTGTCTCTCTCAATGTGCTTTATTGGCATGGGAAACGTGTTAACATTGCCGAAGCAAGTGAGGTAGATAATATACGAAAGTGAAATAAACAATACAAATGAACAGTAAACATTACACATACAGAAGTTTCAAAACAATAAAGACATTATTAATGTCATTTTATTTATATACATACATAGTGTTGTAACTATGTACAAATGGTTAAAATACAAAAGGGAAAATAAATAAGCATAAATATGTGTTGTATTTACAATGGTGTTTGTTCTTCACTGGTTGCCCTTTTCTTGTGGCAACAGGTCACAAATCTTGCTGCTGTGATGGCACACTGGAATTTCACCCAGTAGATATGGGGGTTTATCAAAATTGGATTTGTTTTTGAATTCTTTGTGGATCTGTGTAATCTGAGGGAAATATGTCTCTCTAATATGGTCATACATTGGGCAGGATATTAGGAAGTGCAGCTCAGTTTCCACTTCATTTTGTGGGCAGTGAGCACATAGCCTGTCTTTTCTTGAGAGCCAGGTCTGCCTACGGCGGCCTTTCTCAATAGCAAGGCTATGCTCACTGAGTCTGTACATAGTCTAAGCTTTCCATAATTTTGGGTCAGTCACAGTGGTCAAGTATTCTGCCACTGTGTACTCTGTTTAGGGCCAAATTGCATTCTAATTTGCTCTGTTTTTTTGTTAATTACTTGACATTACTTGAAAGCATTATCTTTCTTTTTGTTTTCTTGTGATTTGTTCGGGTCTAATTGTGTTGCTGTCCTGGGGCTCTGTGGGGTGTGTTTGTGAACAGCTTGCTTAGGGGACTCTTCTCCAGGTTCCTCTCTCTGTAAGTGATGGCTTTGTTATGTAAGGTTTGGGAATTGTTTCCTTTTAGGTGGTTGTAGAATTGAATGGCTCTTTTCTGGATTTTGATATTTAGTGGGCATCTTCCTAATTCTGCTCTGCATGCATTATTTGGTGTTCTACGTTGTACACTAAGGATATTTCTGCAGAATTCTGCATGCAGAGTCTGAATTTGGTGTTTGTCCCATTTTGTGAAGTCTTGGTTGGTGAGTGGACTCCAGACCTCACAACCATAAAGGGAAATGGGCTCTGTCTGATTCAAGTATTTTTAGCCAGATCCTAATTGGTGTGTTGAATTTTATGTTCCTTTTGATGGCGTAGAATGCCCTTCTTGACTTGTCTCTCAGATCGTTCACAGCTTTGTGGAAGTTACCTGTGGCGCTGATGTTTAGGCCAAGGTATGTATAGTTTTTTTTGTGTGCTCTAGGGCAACAGTGTCTAGATGGAATTTGTATTTGTGGTCCTGGTGACTGGACCTTTTTTGGAACAGCATTATTTTGGTCTTACTGAGACTTACTGTCAGGGCCCAGGTCTGACAGAATCTGTGCAGAAGATCTAGGTGCAGCTGTAGGCCCTCCTTGGTTGGTGACAGAAGCACCAGATCATCAGTAGACATTTGACTTCGGATTCTAGTAGGGTGAGGCTGGGTGAAGCAGACTTTACTAGTGCCCGCGCCAATTCGTTGATATATATGTTGAAGAGGGTGGGGCTTAAGCTGCATCCCTGTCTCACCCCATGGCCCTGTGGGAAGAAATGTGCGTGTTTTTTGTGTTCATGGATTTTATGTTGTATGTTTTAACCCCGACACCACTTTCCATCAATTTGTATAGCAGACCCTCATGCCAAATTGAGTCGAAGGCTTTTTTGAAATCAACAAAGCATGAGAAGACTTTGCCTTTGTTTTGGTTTGTTTGGTTGTCAATTAGGGTGTGCAGGGTGAATAGCCAATTTGACATTTGCTCAGTACATTGTTTTCATTGAGAAAATGTACGAGTCTGCTGTTAATGATAATGCAGAGGATTTTCCCAAGGTTACTGTTGACTCATATTCCACGGTAGTTATTGGGGTCAAATTTGTCGCCACTTTTGTGGATTGGGGTGATCAGTCCTTGGTTCCAAATATTGGGGAAGATGCCAGAGCTAAGGATGATGTTAAAGACTTTTAGTATAGCCAATTGGAATTTGTTGTCTGTATATTTGATCATTTCATTAAGGATACCATCAACACCACATGCCTTTTTGCATTGGAGGCTTTTTACTTTGTCCTGTAACTCATTCAAGGTAATTGGAGAATCCAGTGGGTTCCGGTAGTCTTTAATAGTTGATTCGTATATTTTTTTGCTCTTTGTTATAGAGCCAAAAAAATTGGAGAAGTGGTTTACCCATACATCTCCATTTTGGATAGATAATTCTTTGTTTTTGTTTAGTGTTTTCCAATTTTCCCAGAAGTGGTTAGATTCTATGGATTCTTCAATTACATTGAGCTGATTTCTGACGTGCTGTTACTTCTTTTTCCATAGTGTATTTCTGTATTGTTTTAGTGATTCACCATAGTGAATTTCTGGTCCCTCTGTTTTTGGTTGGACAGGTTTCTCAGTTTCTTTCTTATATTTTTGCATTCATCATACCATTTGTGATTTATTAATTTTCTATTTTAAATTTGATAGGGAAGCTGAGAGGTCAAGTATACTGTTAAGATTTTCTACTGCCAAGTTTAC
>NC_143051.1:14777500-14912500 GCF_057628025.1 Oncorhynchus mykiss | reverse complement strand
CAGCTAAAATGTTTTGTCCGCGGGGGGGCCTCATGATCAGTTCTGTTTTTTTGTGGCCCCTACCCCCATCAAAGTTGCCCATCCCTGTCCTAGGTGATGGCAATAATATGGACAAGTCAGAGAGACTTCTAACATGAGACATTCTCCTCTGTGTGTCTTTGTTGTGCAGTGCCATGTTTTCCCAGCTGATGGAGACAGCAGAACCCTGGTTCTCCAGCTTCCAGAGGGAAGTCAGAAGGGTCAGTAGTAGTACTCCTGGTAATACTCTTTAGTAGTAACTCTCACCAGCTATTTTTGTAAAGACCTGTCAGAAACACTCCGCCAATGGCTTAAATGAGCGATTGGTAAGCTGCTCTGACAGCTGATGCTTAAAGTTAGTGCGGGAGATATAAGTTTCCAACTTCAGTGGTGAAGCAGTTTAGACGCCGCAGATGAGTGAAGGTGGGGGTAGACTGAGCGGGTAGACGGAGCGGGTAGACGGAGCGGGCAGACGGAGCGGGTAGACGGAGCGGGTAGACGGAGCGGGTAGACGGAGCGGGTAGACATAGACAGTGCAGGTAGGCCTAGACGGAGCGGGTAGACGGAGCGGGTAGACGGAGCGGGTAGACGGAGCGGGTAGGCATAGACAGTGCAGGTAGGCCTAGACGGAGCGGGTAGACGGAGCGGGTAGACGGAGCGGGTAGGCATAGACAGTGCAGGTAGGCCTAGACGGAGCGGGTAGGCCTAGACGGAGCAGGTGAGTGCAGGTAGGCCTAGACGGAGCGGGTAGGCCTAGACGGAGCAGGTGAGTGCAGGTAGGCCTAGACGGAGCAGGTGAGTGCAGGTAGGCCTAGACGGAGCAGGTGAGTGCAGGTAGACCTAGACGGAGCAGGTGAGTGCAGGTAGGCCTAGACGGAGCAGGTGAGTGCAGGTAGACCTAGACGGAGCGGGTAGACGGAGCGGGTAGGCATAGACAGTGCAGGTAGGCCTAGACGGAGCGGGTAGGCCTAGACGGAGCAGGTGAGTGCAGGTAGGCCTAGACGGAGCAGGTGAGTGCAGGTAGGCCTAGACGGAGCAGGTGAGTGCAGGTAGGCCTAGACGGAGCAGGTGAGTGCAGGTAGACCTAGACGGAGCAGGTGAGTGCAGGTAGGCCTAGACGGTGCAGGTAGGCCTAGACGGAGCAGGTGGGTGCAGGTAGACCTAGACAGAACAGGTGAGTGCAGGTAGGCCTAGACAGTGCAGGTAGACCTAGACAGTGCAGGTAGGCATAGACAGTGCAGGTAGGCCTAGACAGTGCAGGTAGGCCTAGACAGAGCAGGTGAGTGCAGGTAGACCTAGACAGAGCAGGTAGACCTAGACAGTGCAGGTAGGCCTAGACAGAGCAGGTGAGTGCAGGTAGACCTAGACAGAGCAGGTGAGTGCAGGTAGGCCTAGACAGTGCAGGTAGGCCTAGACAGAGCAGGTGAGTGCAGGTAGGCCTAGACGGTGCAGGTAGGCCTAGACGGTGCAGGTAGGCCTAGACGGTGCCGGTAGGCCCTAGACGGTGCCGGTAGACCGGCCCTAGACGGTGCCGGTAGACCAGACCTAGACGGTGCCGGTAGACCAGACCTAGACGGTGCCGGTAGACCAGACCTAGACGGTGCCGGTAGACCAGACCTAGACGGTGCAGGTAGACCAGACCTAGACGGTGCAGGTAGACCAGACCTAGACGGTGCAGGTAGGGTAGACGGGTAGGGTAAATTTGACAAATGTAATACTTAAATTCCCACAAATTCCTGAACTCTTATTCATTATTTGTCCGTGTCAGTAAAATGTTTTATACCTAATGGATTTAAAACCAATTCAAAAAGTTTGGAGTATCTTTATCCATTCATTAGGATTGTTTTTAAACCGAACACTTTTGATGACGTTGCTAATTCTAACGTATTCCAGCATTGTATGTTATGTTCATGTTTCATGTTATTCCAATGCTGTGATGACGCCGTCTAAACCTCGTGGTGACGTTCTCCTCAGGGAAAGGAGGAAATGCTAACCAGCATGCCGTTCGCCCGGCCGCAAGACTTGGGGCCGTCCGTTGCCATAGTAACCAAAGTGAACCGCATCCAGGACCAGCTGGTGAAAAAGCACGATGTGGAGCTACACATGCACGTCAACCGCCTGGAGATCGCCCCACAGATATACGGCATGTGAGTATCGCCACCTGTGTTTGTGTGTCTGGGTCTAAGTGCATGTGCGTGTCTTTATTGTGTGTGGTGTGTATTCGTCTATCTCTAGTCGGTGTGTGTGTGTGCGCACACGTCTGTTCTGTTCAGTCTGTATCTCTCGTCAGTGCTGTGTGTGTCCGTCTGTATGGAGTGTGTGTGTCCGTCTGTATGGAGTGTGTGTGTCCGTCTGTATGGAGTGTGTGTGTCCGTCTGTATGGAGTGTGTGTGTCCGTCTGTATGGAGTGTGTGTGTCCGTCTGTATGGAGTGTGTGTGTCCGTCTGTATGGAGTGTGTGTGTCCGTCTGTATGGAGTGTGTGTGTCCGTCTGTATGGAGTGTGTGTGTCCGTCTGTATGGAGTGTGTGTGTCCGTCTGTATGGAGTGTGTGTGTCCGTCTGTATGGAGTGTGTGTGTCCGTCTGTATGGAGTGTGTGTGTCCGTCTGTATGGAGTGTGTGTGTCCGTCTGTATGGAGTGTGTGTGTCCGTCTGTATGGAGTGTGTGTGTCCGTCTGTATGGAGTGTGTGTGTCCGTCTGTATGGAGTGTGTGTGTCCGTCTGTATGGAGTGTGTGTGTCCGTCTGTATGGAGTGTGTGTGTCCGTCTGTATGGAGTGTGTGTGTCCGTCTGTATGGAGTGTGTGTGTCCGTCTGTATGGAGTGTGTGTGTCCGTCTGTATGGAGTGTGTGTGTCCGTCTGTATGGAGTGTGTGTGTCCGTCTGTATGGAGTGTGTGTGTCCGTCTGTATGGAGTGTGTGTGTCCGTCTGTATGGATGGTGTGTGTCCGTCTGTATGGATGGTGTGTGTCCGTCTGTATGGATGGTGTGTGTCCGTCTGTATGGATGGTGTGTGTCCGTCTGTATGGATGGGGTGTGTCCGTCTGTATGGATGGGGTGGGGGTGTGTCCGTCTGTATGGATGGGGTGGGTGTGTGTCCGTCTGTATGGATGGGGTGGGTGTGTCCGTCTGTGTGGATGGGGTGGGTGTGTGTCCGTCTGTATGGATGGTGGGTGGGTGTGTCCGTCTATCTCTAGTCGGTGAGTGCTTCTGTATAATGTGTCCGTCTGTTTAGTGTGTTTGCTCCCACTCATCTGTTTACTGCGTGGGTGTGCATCTGTTCAGTGTGTATCAGTCTATCTAGTCGGTGTGTGTCCGTCTGTATAATGTGTGTGTGTGTGTGTGTGTGTGTGTGCGCGTCTGTTTAGCGTGTGTGTATCCATCTATCTCTAGTCAGTGGGTGCGTCTGTTTAGCGTGTGTGTATTCGTCTATCTCTAGTCAGTGGGTGCGTCTGTTTGTGTGTGTATTCGTCTATCTCTAGTCAGTGGGTGCGTCTGTTTAGCGTGTGTGTATTCGTCTATCTCTAGTCAGTGGGTGCGTCTGTTTGTGTGTGTATTCGTCTATCTCTAGTCAGTGGGTGCGTCTGTTTAGTGTGTGTGTATTCGTCTATCTCTAGTCAGTGGGTGCGTCTGTTTAGTGTGTGTGTGTGTGTACGCATCTTTATTGTGTGTGTATCTGTGTATATCTCTAGTCGCTGGGTGCGCCTGCTTTTTGGCCGTGAGTTCCCCCTGCAGGACCTGTTGGTGGTGTGGGATGCCCTGTTCGCTGACAGCATCACTCTAGACCTGGTGGACTATGTCTTCGTAGCCATGCTGCTCTACATCAGAGATGCCTGTAAGGACCTCCCTCACTGCCCATCAATCAGCTGTCAATCAGTTAGTCAGTCAGTCATTGAGCCCTGCTAACTGTTTGTGTTGTTCCCCTGTCTGGCTCAGTGATAGCGAGTAACTTCCAGACCTGTCTGGGCCTTCTAATGCACTACCCACCTATAGGAGACATCCACACCCTACTACACAAGGCTTTGTTCCTCCGAGACCCCAAGGTAAGAGCTCACACACATTTCTGAGAGACATGAGCAACACACACCTCACCTTGGTTGTTTGTCCACCCTGAAGGTGTGTGTTGGAGACGGCAGGGTCGCTGCCCTGACAGTGTTCTGGTTTGTTGTGAGCTGTCCTGACTTATGTCCCTTCACTGCCCAAATGACATCCAGCCAACTTGACACAACTGTGGGAAGCATTGTAGTCAACATGGGCCAGCATGCCTGTGGAACGCTTTCGACACCTTTTAGAGTCCCTGCCCTAAAGAATTGAGTCTGTTCTGAGTACACAATAATAGGAAGGTTTTCTTAATGTTTTTTGACTCAGTGTGTATTGGCTAGGCCTTCTAGTAGTTAATAAAGTAACCTTATTAGAGTAAAATAAATATGCTGGTTATGCATATTTGGGTTATGCAGCGCTGTGGTCGGGTCCACTCGGGTCTATCAGCTGTAGTTACATAGGCCAGAGACCTGACAACAATCCAACAGGACCTGACCCAGATGACAAGTTAGAATTTCAGAACCTGGTCCGGGTAATATCAGGTCCACCCGGACCCATTAAGACCTCTAGTTCGTAGTGTGGCATGGCGATGTTATTCAGAGTAGTTGGCTCAACCACATGGAGATCTGGGACCATGTGAGACCACACACACACTATTTTTCACAGCGTCTCTATTTTATCACTATTTAAGCTGAGCTGTATTCACTGTCAACACCTTTTCCTTTAGAACAATCCTCGGCCGGCCAACTACCAGTTCCAACAGAATCTGGACTATTACAAGACCAGAGGGGCAGACCTGGTCAACAGCACCCGGTAAGCTTGCTTGCACACACGCACGAGCATGAGGGACAATGATTGTAACCACACACACACACACACACACACACACACACACACTTTGTTGTTTCACAATATCTTCCTAAACTAACTCTTTCTTTTTTTTCTCTCTCTCTCCCAACCCCTCTGTGCCAGTGCCAAGACGGCTCCTCTCAACATCAACAAAGTCTCCAGCAGCCTGCTCAGCTTTGGGAGGAAGCTCATCGCCCCAGCCATATCAGGGGGTGTTGCCAGTGTTATCTCTCCAATCAACAGCGAGATTCGTTCTGCCCCCTCCCCCCTCACTGCAGCCCCCCGCCCCCAGGCCGAGCCCCTGTTCTCTGGCCATGCCCCCCTGCAGACACACTCCCAGCACCAGCGCCTACTGAAGTCTGAGAGCATGCCAGTCTACCTGAGCCAAGGTGAGGGTTGGGAACACATACACACATAATCTAACAGGTATACTAGGACATTGATGTCCACACATCCATCCATACAGAATCTTAGAAAAGATTTTTGTATTTTTTTTCACCTTTATTTAACTAAGTAAACTAGTTGAGAACAAGTTCTCATTTACAACTGCGACCTGGTCAAGATAAAGCAAAGCAGTGCGACACAAACAACACAGTTACACATGGAATAAACAAGCGTGCAGTCAATAACACAATAGGGGGGGAAAGTCTATATACAGTGTGTGCCAATGGCGTGAGGCGGTAAGGCAATAAATAGGCCATAGTAGCGAAGTAATTACAGCTTAGTAAATTAACAATGGAGTGATAAATAGCAGATGATGTGCAAGTAGAAATACTGGTGTGCAAAAGAGCAGAAAAGTCAAATAAAAACAATATGGGGATGAGGTAGGTAGATTGGGTGAGCTATGTACAGCTGCAGCGATCGGTTAGCTGATCGGATAGCTGATGTTTAAAGTTAGTGAGGGAATTATAAGTCTCCAGCTTCAGCGATTTTTGCAATTTGTTCCAGTCACTGGCAACAGAGAACTGGAAGGAAAGGCGGCCAAAGGAGGTGTTGGCTTTGGGGATGACCAGTGAGATATACCTGCTGGAGCGCGTGCTACGGGTGTGTGTTGTTATTGTGACCAGTGAGCTAAGATAAGGCGGAGCTTTACCTAGCATAGACTTATAGATGACCTGGAGCCAGTGGGTCTGGCGACAAATATGTAGCGAGGGCCAGCCCACTAGAGCATACAGGTCGCAATGGTGGGTAGTATAAGGGGCTTTGGTGACAAAACGGAAAATGGCACTGTGATAGACTGCATCCAGTTTGCTGAGTTGAGTATTTGCTGAGTTGAGTATTGGAAGCTATTTTGTAAATGACATCGCCGAAGTTGAGGATCAGTAGGATAGTCAGTTTTACAACGGTATGTTTGGCAGCATGAGTGAAGGAGGCTTTGTTGCGAAATTGGAAGCAGATTCTATATTTAATTTTGGATTGGAGATGTTTAATATGAGTCTGGAAGGAGAGTTTACAGTCTAACCAGACACCTAGAATATGTGGACAACTACAAATACCTAAGTCAGAACCGTCCAGAGGAGTGATGCTAATCGGACGGGCGGGTGTGGGAGGTTGAAAAGCATGCATGGCCCCATCACCCCCATCACCATATAGCAATAATCAACTATGAAGTGTGTGTGTGGGTCGGTGGGTGTGCATGCCCCTTTTTTTCAGACTTTTTCAAAATGTTGTTACGTTACAGCCTTATTCTAAAATGTATTAAATCATTTCCCCCCTCAATCGACACACAATACCCCATAATGACAAAGTAAAAACGGGTAAAGACATTTTTAAAAATTGTATAAAACTGAAATTACATTTACGTAAGAATTCAGACCCTTTACTCAGTACTTTGTTGAAGCACCTTTGGCAGCGATTACAACCTTGAGTTTTCTTTGGTCTGATGCTACAAGCTTGGCAAACCTGTATTTGGGGAGTTTCTCTCATTCTTCTCTGCAGATCCTCTCAAGCTCAGTCAGGTTGGATGGGGAGCGTTGCTGCACAGCTGTTTTCAGGTCTCTCCAGAGATGTTCAATCGGGTTCAAGTCCGGGCTCTGGCTGGGTCACTCAAGGACATTCAGAGATTGCCCCGAAGCCACTCCTGAATTGTCTTACCCGTGTGCTTAAGGTCGTTGCACTTAGAAATGTCCTTGTTTTTGAAAGAAAAGCAAAACATTTTTCTCCTTTTAAAATAACATCAAATTGATCAGAAATACAGTGTAGACATTGTTAATGTTCTAAATGACTATTGTAGCTGGAAACGGCTGATTTATTATGGAATATCTACATAGGTGTACAGAGTCCCATTTTCAGCAACCACCACTCCTGTGTTCCAATGGCACGTTGTGTTAGCTAATCGATTTTAAAAGGCTAATTGATCATTAGAAAACCCTTTTGCAATTGTTAGCACAGCTGAAAACATGTGCTGATTTTAAAGAAGCAATAAAACTGTCCTTCTTTAGACTAGCATCAGCATTTGTGGGTTCAATTACAGGCTCAAAATGTCCAGAAACAAAGACCTTTCTTCTGAAACTCATCAGTCTATTCTTGTTCTGAGAAATGAAGGCTATTCTATGCAAGAAATTGCCAAGAAACTGAAGAGCTCGTACAACGCTGTGTACTACTCCCTTCACAGAAGAGCGCAAACTGTTTCTAACCAGAATAGAAAGAGTGGGAGGCACCAGTGCACAACTGAGCAGGAGGACAAGTACATTAGTACAGACATCCTCTTTCTATTCTGGTTAGAGCCAGTCATTACCACGAGCCTGTCCTCCCCAGTTAAGGTGCCACCAACCTCCTGTGGTGTGCTCGAGTGATAGACTCACCCTCCTGTATGTTAGATGTAGTTTCAGGCGGAGTCTCTCCACCCACATTTTCTGACACACAAGGTAACTGCTACCATAGCAACCGCTTGTGTGCATATGTGTGTGTTGCCGTGTTTTTGCATCCCCTTTCAACCGTTTGTTTAAACCCTGATCTCTGAGCATCACAGCACTGTTGGCTTTGTAAAGTATTTTCCTCCTGGTTATTTTATCACCAAAGAATCCATCAGTCAATGGCATTGAACTTTCATAAGGTCCACATTCACACTGGTCTTAACCAATCACTGAAAGATGAAAGCCAGCAGAAGTGTGGTAGTCCAGAGTTGAATAGTATAGTGCCTTCTTGGATGCATGTTAAACCACTAGTCAAGAGAGACTGGCTCTGACTCAAAACATTCTCCTTCGCTGCAGTAAGTAGGTTGAACCTGAATACAGTCATCACACACTCATATGTTGAGGAGATTTGAACATTGAGGAGGTAAGAACAGGATCAAGGTTTGTGACAACAGCACTGGTTCATCGGTTCTCTCTCTGCTACTCACAGCCCTCATCTGTTTGTCTTTGTGTTCATCGTTTCTCTCTTTTTCAGGCCAAACCTCCAGGACAGTTAGCTCCTCCCCCAGCATAGAAAGTCTCTCTGGGGGACAGGGTCACACCACAGCGTCCCCGCCCCTTCCCGTCTCCAGGGGAAGTGACATCAGCACCTTGTCCCCACCCCTCTCAGCCACCAAGAAGGACTCCTTCTTCAACATCACTCGCTCCCACAGCAAGACCATGGGCAAGAAAGAGGCCGTGAGTATCTCTCTTTTTCTCCATCTTTCTCTGCAGGTCTCTTTCCTAGCTCATATTTCTCACTCTCTCTCACGCTCTCTCACTCACACTAAGTTGTTCCCTCTGTGTTGTCAGGAGGAGGAGTTGGAGGCCCAGGTGTCCTTCCTGCAGGGTCAGATCAATGACCTAGAGGCCATGAGCAAGTACTGTGCCAAGATGATGAACACACACATTGGTAAGTTTCCCTACATATACATATATTAACATGCACATTGAGTTTAACAACCCTGACGCATCAGTGGATAGATTGCAAATCCAGTATCAACACACGTGAAAGTGAAAGATAAAATGACAAATTAAATAGAAATAGTGACACGAGGAATAAAGAAACAGTGTCTGAATACCCATACTTGAGTCCTAAATAGTAGGCTGTTTGAGTATGCGAAAAAAATCAAGTAAACTTTAAATGACCGGATGTCATACTCATTTCAGCTTTGACAACAGTTAGATATGCTACTGAAATCAACAGCTGATGAGTTAGACATGGGGGTGTGCTACTGAAATCAACAGCTGATCAGTTAGACATGGGGGTGTGCTACGGAAATCAACAGCTGATCAGTTAGACATGGGGGTGTGCTACTGAAATCAACAGCTGATGAGTTAGACATGGGGGTGTGCTACTGAAATCAACAACTGATCAGTTAGACATGGGGGTGTGCTACTGAAATCAACAGCTGATGAGTTAGACATGGGGGTGTGCTACGGAAATCAACAGCTGATCAGTTAGACATGGGGGTGTGCTACTGAAATCAACAGCTGATGAGTTAGACATGGGGGTGTGCTACTGAAATCAACAGCTGATGAGTTAGACATGGGGGTGTGCTACGGAAATCAACAGCTGATCAGTTAGACATGGGGGTGTGCTACTGAAATCAACAGCTGATCAGTTAGACATGGGGGTGTGCTACTGAAATCAACAGCTGATCAGTTAGACATGGGGGTGTGCTACTGAAATCAACAGCTGATCAGTTAGACATGGGGGTGTACTACAGAAATCAACAGCTGATGAGTTAGACATGGGGGTGTGCTACTGAAATCAACAACTGATCAGTTAGACATGGGGGTGTGCTACTGAAATCAACAGCTGATCAGTTAGACATGGGGGTGTGCTACTGAAATCAACAGCTGATCAGTTAGACATGGGGGTGTGCTACTGAAATCAACAGCTGATGAGTTAGACATGGGGGTGTGCTACTGAAATCAACAGCTGATCAGTTAGACATGGGAGTGTGCTACTGAAATCATCAGCTGATCAGTTAGACATGGGCGTGTGCTAATCAATGAATAGCAGGAAACTACGCAATCGCGCAGGACGCATTTTCAGTATGGTAAAATATGTTTTATAGTATGTGCATTTTTGAAAGTCTAGTATGGTTTAAAAACCAAGATGTTCTACTTTCAGCTCTTCTAGTAGAATTCAATGTAGACTTTTCCACAATGCATTGGAAGAGCTGGGCTGCTGGCGAGCCACAGTTCTCTTTAAGTAGCCAGACAACAAAAGTCTACAGTTTTTGTTCTCCTAAAAATGATGTTGCAGGTCTTTTTCTGTTTTCTCATTAAATTGTTTATTGTTCTCTTGGCAATCAGAGCTTTTAAACTAAATGCTAAACCGTTTTGATTTCTGAATGTGTTGGCACCGAGGACTCATTCCCAATGATCACTCCTTTAGTTTAGTATGTTGCTGTCCAGCAGTTCTGAATTCACAATGCAGCTGACGGTCCACGTTTTCCTGTGCCTTTTGATTTGAAAGGTTTTAGTGTGTGTACTAGGCTATTTGGTTTTAATTCAGATATGTTACAGCACTTTGGTTTCACTAATAAATAGACTGTTGAAATGGAACCAAATTCTGTTTCTGTCTTCAGTCCTTTTTAAAAAGGATATAGAGTTGAAGTCGGAAGTTTACTTACACCTTAGCCAAATACATTTCAACTCAGTTTTTCACAATTCCTGACATTTAATCCTAGTCTTAGGTCAGTTAGGATCACCACTTTATTTTAAGAATGTGAAATGTCAGAATAATAGTAGAGTGATATATTTCAGCTTGTATTTCTTTCATCACATTCCCAGTGTGTCAGAAGTTTACATACACTCAATTAGTATTTGGCAGCATTGCCTTTAAATGGTTTAACTTGGGTCAAACGTTTAGGGTAGCCTTCCACAAGCTTCCTACAATATGTTGGGTGAACTTCGGCCCATTCCTTCTGACAGAGCTGGTGTAACTGGGTCAGGATTGTAGGCCTCCTTGCTTGCACACGCTATTTCAGTTCTGCCCACATATTTTCTATGGGATTGGGGTCAGGGCTTTGTGATGGCCACTCCAATACCTTGACTTTGTTGTCCCTAAGCCATTTTGCCACAACTTTGGAAGTATGTTTGGGGTCGTTGTCCATTTGGAAGACCCATTTGCGACCAAGCTTTAACTGATGTCTTGATGTTCTTCAATATATCCACATAATTTTCCCTCCTCATGAGGCCATCTATTTTGAACCTAATGTGTCTCCTTCCTGAGCGGTATGACGGCTGCGTGGTCCCATGGGGTTTATACTTGCGTACTATTGTTTGTACAGATGAACGTGGTACCTTCAGGTGTTTGGAAATTGCTTCCAAGGATGAACCAGACTTGTGGAGGTCAAAAAAAATGATGCGTTCTTGGCTGATTTCTTTGGATTTTCCCATGATGTTAAGCAAAGAGGCACTGAGTTTGAAGGTAGGCCTTGAAATATATCCACAGGTACACCTCTAATTGACTCAAATGATGTCAATTAGCCTCAGAAGCTTCTAAAGCCATGACATTTTCGGGAAATTTCCAAGCTGTTTAAAGGCACAGTCAACTTAGTGTATGTAACTTCTGACCAACTGGAATTGTGATACAGTGAATTATAAGTTAAGTAATCTAGTCTGATAGTCTTTAAACAATTGTTGGAAAAATTACTTGTCATGCACAAAGTAGATGTCCTAACCGACTTGCCAAATCTGTAGTTTGTTAACAAGAAATTTGTGGGGTGGTTGAAAGACGAGTT
Source organism: Oncorhynchus mykiss (assembly GCF_057628025.1). NCBI lineage: Eukaryota > Metazoa > Chordata > Actinopteri > Salmoniformes > Salmonidae > Oncorhynchus > Oncorhynchus mykiss. The sequence continues at coordinate 14,900,942 of NC_143051.1, read as the reverse complement.
TTAATGACACCAACCTAATTATGTAAACTTCTGACTTCAACTGTATGGGCTGGATAAATGGGCAATGGTATAGGGCCAATGTGACAGCCTATAACCAGGCTGAGTAGGCCTATAACTCATTCCTATTCGATTCAGAGTTTACAGAAAGTAATCGAATTGGAAATTAGCTATCATCAGGCTGGTTAATGCGACGCGTGTCTGTTGAATATGCAAAAATCGAGCCGCCCACCTACTCAGAATACCCGCATACGTTTTACTAAACAGTGCATGCTAAATAGTATGCAGTACACTAGTGTGGGTATATTCAGACAAACGGTGAATAACCAGTAAAAATAGCATGTCTATATACAGGGAGTACCAGTACCAAGTCGATGTGTAGGGTTACGACTGTGATCTAACTAGACGAGGTGGGATCATTTTGTCGGTAACAGTAATTATGCAAGAAATGGCGTTGGAAACGCCTTAATGCGCAAATATTGATATTATTATTATAATAATAATAATAATAATAATAATAATAATAATAATATTGACGTGAACTTGGGAGTCACGCTTTGATATGTTATCTGGTCCTCCCACTACGACTCTGGAAAGGATCTATGGGACGTGCCTACCCCCATTGAAGAGAGTTTAAGGTAGGGATGTCCCAAGGATCCCGGATAGCACTGACCCTCAGGAAAGCATGCTACAGATGAAATGCGTTATAACATCACAGGGTGATGAAAGTGCAAGGTGATGAGCTTGATGCTCCTTTCCAATAAATATTGAGGGTCTTATTCTGGTGACATGATGATTGATGCTTCGCTGCTGTTTGACAGATACAAACATGGCTCTTATCCATAATAATCTCATGTAGGTAGCCTACCCACACTGTATCTGCCAGCTGTTGGCTAGAGCGCATGTGCCAAGACGAGTGGACACATTCTCTATAGAACACAACAGTTTGTGACAAAACCATCAGTAGAGTTGAAAATGCGATGGAAACCTATTTAACTTGCATTTTTCATCCGGTACATGGGAATTTAATAGCAACAATTTGATGGAAACATTTCTGGTGGGAAAATGCACATTGTTTTTATGCATATTTTAGAATATTCAGCATGCAAATCGGTCACCAGTTGGATGGAAACCTAGCTTGTGATCTGATGTCTGTCTCCTCAGGAAGGATCCAGGAGGTGATCCTACAGGAGCACCTGGAGAAAGAGGATGAGGTGTTGGTGTCACTGGCTGGACTTAAACAGGTACTGGACAGCAGCACCACATAAGTGGGGGGGGGTTTGCATGTTAGCGCCTCTGAGTGAGTTAGCATTTTGACCATGTGTGTAGTACGTGCATGTGTACTGTACATTGTCTGTGTGTGTGTGTTCTCAGTACATCTGTGTGTGTTCATCATGAATTGCTCTGTGTGTTTATGAATGAATCTGTCAGATCAAGGACATCCTGAAGGGAGCTCTGCGTTTCAACCAGAGCCTGCTGGAGACTGAGGAGAACGAGGAGATCACCATCGCTGACGACCACTATGACCACGCCTCTGCCGCACAGCAGCAGCACGCCAACAGTCACCATGAAGACCAGCCTTACCTGGCCGCACCACAGCGTGGTGATGGAGAACAGGAGGAAGAAGAGCGGGAGCAAACCCCACCAGAGCAACAGGTGAACACGTTGTATTAATACGTAGACTCATGTTTGCGGTGTACCCTTGCATACTTTGGTATCATTCCCGATGCTTCAAAATCTGTGATGAATTGTGGGTATATTGTGACTGACTGATCTACAAATAATACTAGTAGTTATTTATGATGGAACTTGATTTGTTGATCAGCCAGTCAACAGCAGTGTTGAACAAGCCCCTTGTCTCTCTTTCAGACTTCTCCCCCAGAGTCCTCCTCTCTGTGTGTGGGCTCGGAGGGGAGGAACTGGGATGAGTACATTCTGGTCTCGCAGGACGGAGAGCTGCCGCCCACCGGGGGAGGGGTGGAGAGGACCCCTCCAATCAGACAGCTCCACAGCTCGGTCAGGGTGGAGCCGTTCCAGGGTGCAGCGTCAGGTTCCTCCAGCCCAGACGAGGGCAGCATTCACAGCAAAGACTCAGACTTCGCCATGGTCAACTCCCAGGACCTGTGAGCGATTGGACTTTACTGATCTGGGTGAGAGTTACCACTAACCAGAGATCTAGGATCAGTTTATCTACTCCCTAATCACCCACCTTAACCATTTGGAGGGATTCATCCCAACCTGGAGGATATGCTGCCCCACACGGGAAAACCAACTCGCCACTGCTGGATCGGACTATGGCAGCCTACCGTTAGGCTGTCGCCAATACCTTAACCTACCTGCTCTGTATTCCTTCATGAATACCATAGATCTCTCTTATGCCTATAGCCTCTTCTCCTGAATGCTAGGGACTTAGTGCTTATCCAACCCCATCTGACTTTAATGGTGATACCCATTTCTGCCACATGAGGGTGCTACAAGACAGTTCACCACAGGCTACCCTCAGGAACTGGAATTCATAGTGCATTTATCAGTGTGGGGGATGCCTTTCCCTTCTCGGTATGTAGTAATGGTAGGGTAGTACCCTGTTTGTCCAGGTAGGGGAGTTGTCTGTACCATACCTCTGTCAATCTAAAGAGCTTCTCTTGTCTTACCTCCATTCACCGCCTCTGATTGTCCTTTAACTGTTTCGAGGTAGAAGTTGCTCCTAACCAATCGGCAGTCCTACACCTACCATTAGGGTGGATGGTACAATATCTGATCCTGTATCAGTTGTTAGGAGGCAACTTCTACCTACTCTTAACCAGTGCCTGGAAACCATTGACAGATTAACTGACTCTCACTTCTTCTTTACATTTTGTTTAAAGATACCATTTTAACGCAAAACAGCTGTAGTAATGTGAAATTATTAAATTAAGGAAAACAGGCTTTAAAAAAAATCAATTCCATGTAATAAGATTTAATTATTTCTGATGTCCTTGTATTTATCTCGCTTCCTGGGGTAGCCAAGTAAAGCATTGCACACACGAGGGATGTCCCTACAGCAGAGAGATGATTATCTATAGACCAATACAATGCTCGTTACAGTATGCCTGTGTCATGTTGAGGGGGAGAGAATGGCTTTTCAACAGGACAGTATACAAGTGCCAGCAACATGCTGAATTGAGTACAACTAATATTTAAATTAGCAATGCTAACTAAAAACACTAACAACATGCAGTGAAAGGTAAACAATGCTCATAAGTGGAGGCTGCTGAGGGGAGGACGGCTCATAAATGGCTGGAATGGAGTGCAATGAATGGTATCAAACACAAACATGCTTGATTCCATTCTGGCCATTATGAGCCTTCCTCCCCTCAGCAGCCTCCACTGTTGTAAGTGACATTTTAAAATGCCAGTGGATATCCAATACTTTGGCTTCTCTTAGATGTCAGGCCCTGGTTTTCTGTCTCTCTGTTGACTGCATGTGTGGCCAGCTGGCTATCAGTCGAGAAAATGGTCAAAGTGGTGTGTGTGTAAAAAAACAACAAAAAAAAACAGGGTTTTATGATTTGAAGTGACTGGTTTATTTGCTTACTGGTTGGTTCTGGTTATGGTTTGAAGGAGATATTGATGTCAATTTACCACAAAACAAGGAATCATCCTACAGCATCCAGGTTTTCAAGAGGACAACAATTGTCTTCCGACAGGTGGAGTCTACGTGATGCTCAGTGCAGACTGATTCGTCACGCTATCTGACGGTATACCATGGAGGACATCAGTGTCAGGAATGTTTTTTTATTTTATTATCGGAAGTCACCATTTTGTAAAAATCCAGTAACATTTTACAGAATGAGGATAATAATGTGAAGTGTGACACAACTACCTAGAAAAGCATTGGTCAAGGTGCTATGGAAGGAGTACTTGAAATACTGTTTTTGATCATACAGTTGAGTCATTAACCCTATCCCACCAATATCCACAGGTGAGGAGTTCCTTACTAATCAGCACCCTTAATTCATCAGTCAAGTACAAGGGAGTGAACCTGCAGACAGACACGTACATTACGGCATAATTGACATGAATGGGGATTCCCATTCTACTCTGTACACGTCTACATTATTTTGTTCCTCTGTACCCGGAGAAGCTGAAGTGTCTCAGTTGGTGTTTGCAACTTCAGGATCGTAGGTTTGATTCCCGCTGAGGCCACCCATACAAAAACAAAATGTATGCATGCACTACTGTAAGTCGCTTTGGATAAACGTGTCTGCTAAATAGCATATTTTATTGGTAGCAGTCACAATTCACACATTCTGAATCAGCCTCCTCCCACACGTAAGTTATCACTTCGGTCTCATTCAGTTTCACATTGTTCTGTAGTTTTGATCGCCCTGAAAGCCCTCCACTCCCCCCAACAAAAAACAAGGACTCCATTCAATCCATAGTGCTGAAGAGACGCTTTTATAGCGCGATCAACAATTAAAGTCAATTTTCCCGCGGTCGCTTCATACTGTATGTCGGCTCAAACATTTTAAAACGGATCTTCATCGATAACTCGGAGATACAGATTGAACGGATCTTCATCGATAACTCGGAGATACAGATTGAACGGATCTTCATCGATAACTCGGCGATACAGATTGAATCCAGCTACAAAAAGAACAAACACTTCACAGAGAGTAGGATTAAAAACATATTTCCAGCAACATTCAGGGACAGGCCATTCTGATTGTCTGACTTCATTCCTCTCCACATTCCTGTCTCCAGTGTCTTCGACGTTACTCCTCCCTCCTGACAGTGGTATAACAGGAGTATTTTTCTTTCATTGTTTTAGTCCATCTTCCTTCTCTTCATCGTTGTGTGGAGAGAATGGCCAACTAAACTCCAACAGCCCCTAACCGGGTTAGATGCAGAAGGAGCCATTCACTTTTGAGTGTGCGTAGCAACTTGGTTGTCAGTTCTGGCCAACCTGCCGATCCTCAGAAGGATGACGGTGCCCTTAGAAACTGATCTAAGGTCAGATTTGACATTTCCCCTGTTTTGATTTAATATATAATTTGAGGTGGGTAAGCTGGTCCTAGACCTGTACCTAAGGGGAACCTCTAGCCGGAGTGGTAGCTCTCTCCTGGATGGTGTCCAGGCTGCGTCGGGGGCGGGTCGCCTCTCCTGTCACACCCTTACTAAGGTTAGACGTCAGGGCAGCATAGTGTACCTGCTTCATGTTCTCCTGCACCTCCGTCATAGCCCGTTTCAGAAGGTCTGCCTGCCCCTGAGAGAGAGAGTGGGAGAAGGGAGGATAGGAGAGCGAGCTGTTTGTCGGAGTTGGCTAATATGGAAACGGACTGGCACTGTTCTGTGGTTGTGTTTGGTCTGCTGTGCGTGACAGTGTGTGTGTAGAGTCACCTTCAATATGGTGATGTTGTGTTTGGTCTGCTGTGCGTGACTTTGTGTAGAGTCACCTTCAGTATGGTGATGTTGTGTTTGGTCTGCTGTGCGTGACTGTGTGTAGAGTCACCTTCAATATGGTGATGTTGTGTTTGGTCTGCTGTGCGTGACTTTGTGTAGAGTCACCTTCAGTATGGTGATGTTGTGTTTGGTCTGCTGTGCGTGACTGTGTGTAGAGTCACCTTCAGTATGGTGATGTTGTGTTTGGTCTGCTGTGCGTGACTTTGTGTAGAGTCACCTTCAGTATGGTGATGTTGTGTTTGGTCTGCTGTGCGTGACTGTGTGTAGAGTCACCTTCAATATGGTGATGTTCCAGCTGAAACTCTCCACAGCTCTGGTGACCTTACGATCCTTAAGCCCCTCCTTCACTGCAATGGAATGCAACGTCTCATGGAACTTCATGGCTAGGGGACGACACACACTTATTAGCAATGTTGAACCTTTCCCTCTTTGTCAACCTCTCCAGGTCTTAACCAAGGTTCAAGTCCGGCTCAGGTCTGTGGTTTGGTAGTGTCTGGTATTTGTGATTGAACGATCAAGTCTAAACCAGTCTATTACACTACACAGAGAAAGGTAGAGAGTTAAGAGATCTGAATACAAGAATAAGAAAGTGCATTGATTTTTTAACTTTTAAAGGTAGTTTTACGGTTGACCCGAAATCTACAGTGTTTATCCGTGAATGCAATCTCTGCATTGTCTACAGTGAAATGTGCCTTTCTACAATGTGCCTTTGGTTTAATCCTGGCCTCAATTAAAGAGCGATAGATGGGGAAAGAGAACAAGAGATTCAAGAGTGACAGGCAGACTCCTTGTCCTCTCTTCCCTCTGGCCAGATTGAGTATGTGTGGTGTTGTCACTTTCTCTGTCTGCCCCGGGACACTGTCACACTCTGTCACCATCTCCATGGAGACTAAGAAGTGGGTTAACGCAGAGCTCGCGCTGTAAGGGAACCTAACCTAACCTGCTACGTAAAGTACCTTCCGTCCATAGCTGTATACCATCTAGTCAAAACCAGGGATCATCTGAGGGGACTTTTAAACACAGCATCCTGAGCAACACCACCGCCAACACAGACCTGAACACAACTCAATTTACTCAACTTACTTAAATTTTCTCTCTCTCACTCACACACACACACAAAAACAACTCACTAACTTCAACATTCACTAGTACACAATTACGCAGAATTTAATATATACATTACACACACACACAACATTGGCTGCCTGCCTGCCTGCCAGTGCAGTTGCTAGGCGACGAGGCTTGAGTGCCAGGGCATTCCGTTGTGTGCATGTTGTAAACGTTCCATTTCCCTGTGTAACCGAGTGGAACCGACAGAATGGAGAGAGAGAACATCGGCACTGGCCAGAACTCTGCCTGATACTGCCCAAACATCCAAACCCCCCCCCCCCCCCCCCCTAAAAAAGTACCGAGCTCCTGGCCATCTATACCAGGCGGTGTCAAGGAAGGCTCAAAAATTGTCAAGATTCCAGCCACCCAAGCCATAGGCTGTTCTCTCTGCTACCACATGGCAAGCAGTACCAATGCACCTAGTCTGGAACCAACAAAAGCCTTGAACAGCTTCTACCCCCAAGCCATAAGGCTGCTAAACAAGTCTGCTAAATAGCTAATAAAATGGCTCCCGGACTACCTGCATTGAACCTTTCTTCCACTAACTCTCTTGCTTGGACTCTATCCACATAAACTGGACTTACACACACATGCTGCTACTGTCTCTCTGTCCTGTTGCCTAGTCACTTTACCGCTATGTACATACTGTATCTACCTCAATGACCTCGTACCCCTGCACATCAACTCGGTACTGGTACTCCCTGTATATAGCCATGGTATTTTTACTGGTTATTCGTTTTACACTGTATTTATCCCTCGTTTCTCTATTGTTGGAAAAGGACCCATTTCACTGTTCCTCTAGACCTGGTGTTTACGAAGCATGTGACAAATAACATTATTTGATTTGACACAAACACACAATTTTCATTTTTCATATTTATCTGAGAATAAAGGGTTGAACTCAGGTGAGCTGAGATAAAAATCTCTGAGAGGAGACTGGGAGCAGACTCTGGGATAAAATCTCTGAGAGGAGACTGGGAGGAGACTGGGAGCAGACTCTGGGGTGTTTTTACCATATCTACATAATCACTCCATTTTCTATCACCGGTCTTCCACTCTGAAATACATCCATTTATCAAACTTGTCATCTCTCCTCTAGCTATTAAGCCATTCATATATCTCTCGCTCTCTCTCTAAGCCTTATGGAACAACGGGGACTGTGAAGCAACACAAACACAGACACATGCATACACACACAGATGATAACATACGCACTATACACACACGTACACATGGATTTTGTACTGTAGTTATGTGGTAGTGGAGGAGTAGGGGCCTGAGGGCACACAGTGTGTTGTGAATGTATTGTAATATTTTAAAATTGCATAAACTGCCTTAATTTTGCAGGACCCTATGAAGACTAGCTGCTGCCTTGGCAACAGCTAATGTGGATCCATAATAAATACAAACACTAATCTACAGAGCCTTCAGAAAGTATTCACATCCTTTGCATTTTTCCACATTTAGTTGCATTACAAAGTGGGATTCAAATGAATGTCATGTTTTGTCTATGATCTACACAAAATACTAATCAAAGTGGAAGAAAAATTCTAACATTTTGTAAAAATGTATGGAAAATAAAACACTATCTTCATTAGATAAGTATTCAACCCCCTGAGTCAATACATGATAGAATCACATTTGGCGGTGATCACAGCTGTGAGTCTTTCTGGGTAAGTCTCTAAGACAATTGAATTGTGCAACATTTGCCCATAATTCTTCTGTCAAGTTGGTTGTTGACCATTACTAGACAGCCATTTTCAGGTCTTGATGTATATTTTCATGTCAAATGTAACTCCGCCACTCAGGAACATTCACCAGCTTCTTGGTAGGCTACTTCAGTGTAGAGTTGGCCTTGTGTTTTAGGTTATTGTCCTGCTGAAACGTGAATTCGCCTCCTATTGTCTGGTGGAAAGTAGACTGAACCAGGTTTTCCTCTAGGATTTTTCCTGTGCTTAGCTCCATTCCGTTTATTTTTTTATCCTTAAACTCCCATTCTTTAATGATTAAAGCATACCCATAACATGATGCAGCCACCACTATGCTTGAAAATATTAAGAGTGGTACTCAGTAATGTGCTGTATTGAATTTGCCCCAAACATAACACTTTGTATTCAGGACAACAAGTTAATTGCTTTGGCACATGTATTGCAGTATTACTGCTTTGTTGCAAACAAGATGCATGTTATGTAATATTTTTATTCTGTACAGGCTATACGTCTTTAACCTAATTGACAGAGGGAATTATTGTGGAGTAACTACAATGTTGTTGATCCTTCCTCAGTTTTCTCCTTTCACAGCCATTAAACTCTGTAACTAAAGTCACCATTGGCCTCATGGTGAAATCCCTGAGCAGTTTCCTTCCTCTCCGGGAACGGAGTTTGGAAGGACGCCTGTATCTTTGTAGTGACTGAGTGCATTGATACATCATCCAAAGTGTAATTAATCACTTCATTTTGCTCAAAGCGATATTCAGTGTCTGCTTTTACATGTTTTTACCCATCTACCACTAGTTGCCCTGCTTTGCGAGGCATTGGAAAACCTCCCTGGTCTTTGTGGTTGAATTCACTGCTCAAGTGAAGGACCTTACAGATACTTGTATGTGTGGGGTACAGAGATGAGGTAGTCATTCAAAAATCATGTTAAACACTATTATTGCACACAGTGAGTCCATGAAAAATGTATTATGTGACTTGTTAAGCACATTTTTGCTTGTGAACATATTTAGGCTTACCATAACAAAGGGGTTGAATACTTACTGACTGAAGACATTTCAGCTTTTCATTTCAAATGAATTTGTAAACATTTTGACTAATGGTGTAGACCAGTGACAAAACCTCAATGTCATTTTAAATTCAGGCTGTAACACAACATGTGGAAAAAGTCAAGGGGTGCGAATGCAGTTCCCCCTCATCAATCTACACACAATGACAAAGCAATATCTGTTTTTTAGAATTGTTGGCATTTTTTGTTGTTGAAATATCACACTTGCATAAGTATACAGACCTTTTACTCTTTGGTAGAGATTACAGCGTTGAGTTTCTCCTATAGAGCTCCATTTTTATGGAATCTTCTGCCTACCCGTGCGAGAGACGCAGACTCGGTCTCAACCTTAAGTCTTTACTGAAGACTCATATGGGTCATATGATTTGAGTGTAGTCTGGCCCAGGAGTGTGAAGGTGAACGGAAAGGCACTGGAACAACAAACCGCCCTTGCTGTCTCTGCCTGGCCGGTTCCCATCTCTCCACTGGGATTCTCTGCCTCTAACCCTATTACAGGGGCTGAGTCACTGGCTTACTGGTGCTCTTTCATGCCGTCCCTAGGAGGGGTGCGTCACTTGAGTGGGTTGTGTCACTGACATGATCTTCCTGTCTGGGTTGGCGCCCCCCGTTGGGTTGTGCCGTGGCGGAGATCTTTGTGGGCTATACTCGGCCTTGTCTCAAGATGGTAAGTTGGTGGTTGAAGATATCCCTCTAGTGGTGTGGGGGCTGTACTTTGGCAAAGTGGGTGTGGTTATATCCTTCCTGTTTGGCCCTGTCCGGGGGTATCATCGAATGGGGCACAGTGTCTCCTGACCCCTCCTGTCTCAGCCTCCAGTATTTATGCTGCAGTAGTTTGTGTGTCGGGGGGCTAGGGTCAGTTTGTTATATCTGGAGTACTTCTCCTGTCTTATCCGGTATCCTGTGTGAATTTAAGTATGCTCTCTCTAATTCTCTCTTTCTTTCTCTCTCTCGAAGGACCTGAGCCCTAGGACCATGCCTCAGGACTACCTGGCATGATGACTCCTTGCTGTCCCCAGTCCACCTGGCTGTGCTGCTGCTCCAGTTTCAACTGTTCTGCCTGCGGCTATGGAACCCTGACCTGTTCACCGGACGTGCGACCTGTCCCAGACCTGCTGTTTTCAACTCTCTAGAGACAGCAGGAGCTGTAGAGAGACTCTTAATGATCTGCTATGAAAAGCCAACTGACATTTACTCCTGAGATGCTGACTTGTTGCACCCTTGACAACTACTGTGATTATTATTACTTGACCATGCTGGTCATTTATGAACATTTGAACATCTTGGCCATGTTCTGTTATCTCCACCCGGCACAGCCAGAAGAGGACTGGCCACCCCTCATAGCCTGGTTTCGTCCTAGGTTTTGGCCTTTCTAGGGAGTTTTTCCTAGCCACCGTGCTTCTACACCTGCATTGCTTGCTGTTTGGGGTTTTAGGCTGGGATTCTGTACAGCACTTTGAGGTATCAGCTGATTTTAGAAGGGCTACAGAAATAAAATTGATTTTGAGTCTTCTTGGGTATGATGTTACAAGCTTGCCACACCTGTATTTGGGGAGTTTCTCCCATTCTTCTCTGCAGATCCTCTCAGGCTCTTTCAGGTTGGATGGGGAGCGTCGATGCACAGCTATTTTCAGGTCTCTCCAGATGTTTTTATCAGGTTCAAGTCCGGGCTCTGGCTGGGCTGCTCGAGGACATTCAGAGACTTGTCCTGAAGCCACTCCTGCATTGTCTTGCCCGTGTGCTTACGGTCGTTGTCCTGTTTGAAGGTGAACCTTCAACCCAGTCTGAGGTCCTGAGCACTCTGGAGCAGGTTTTCATCAAGGATCTCTCTGTACTTTGCTCCGTTCATCTTTCCCGCAATCCTGACGAGACTCCCATTCCCTGCCACTGAAAAACATCCCCACAGCATGATGCTGCCACCACTATGCTTCACCGTAGGGATGGTGCCAGGTTTCCTCCAGATGTGATGCTTGGCATTCCGGCCAAAGAATTCAATCTTGGTTTCATCAGACCAGAGAATCTTGTTTCTCATGGTCTGAGAGTGCTTTGTGTTTTTTGGAAAAATCCAAGTGGGCATGTGCTTTTTAATGAGGAGTGGCATCCATCTGGACACTCTACCATAAAGGCCTGATTGGTGGAGTGCTGCAGAGATGGTTGTCCTTCTGGAGCTTTCTCCCATTTCCACAGAGGAACTCAGTGACCATCAGGTTCTTGGTCACCTCCCTGACCAAGACCCTTATCCCCTGATTGCTCAGTTTGGTCGGGCAGCCAAAGTCCAGGTGGTTCCAAACTTCTTCCATTTAAGAATGATATAGACAGGTGTGTGCCTTTCCAAATCATGTCCAATCAATAAAATTAACCACAGGTGGACTCCAATGAAGTTGTAGAAATATCAAGGACGATCAATAGAAACAGGATGCACCTGAGCTCAATTTTGAGTCCCATAGCAAAGGGTCTGAATACTTACGTAAATAAGGTATGTTTTTTTTTATTTCTAAAAACCTGTTTTCACTTTGTCATTATGGGGTATTATGTGATTGATGCCAAGTTGTCAGCCGTCCCATGATGCCCAGCAAGCAGTCACTGCAGGGTAAACAAACCTTGCTCCGCCAAGTTACACCACGAGACTGATCTAAGGTCAGTTTTGTATTTCCATCCCTATTGGTTAAGGATGAGACTTGGGGAGGATAAACTGATTATTGACCTGTACTCAGAGCTTACGCCAACACAAACTACATAAATCAAGAACTCAGTCAATAAATAAACTCATCTAATATTAACATATGGACAAATCTCCCTCAGAGCCAAGATGAAAATAGTTCCTGTGATGGATGAGGTAGAGACATGGGGTGCGTTCCAAATGGCCCATAGGACTCTGGTCAAAAGTAGTGCACTATATAGGGAATAAGGTGCCATTTGAGACAACCATGGAAGTCTCAGCAGACTAAAGGCTTCAGGCTGTTGTTGATGAGGTCTTAGCAGGAGAGTCGGTGGGCAGGGCCTCTAGGCAAGTCTTTCACACGACTACCGGACTGCTGACCTGGAGTCAGATCACTGGTCATAGCCAACTCCAATTTCATCACTGTTGATGTTGCTTTGAGTCACGTGATGAGGCCTGCCTCTCTCTCTCTCAATTCAATTTAAGGGCTTTATAGGCATGGGAAACATATGTTTACATTGCCAAAGCAAGTGAAATAGATAATAAACAAATGTGAAATTAACAATACAAAAATTTACAGTAAACATTACACTCACAGAAGTTCCAAAAGAATAAAGACATTTAAAATGTCATGTGTGCAAATAGTTAAAGTACAAAAGGGAAAATAAATAAACATATATAGGTTGTATTTACAATGGTTTGTGTTCTTCACTGGTTGCCCTTTTCTTGTGGCAACAGGTCACATATATCGCTGCTGTGATGGCACACTGTGGAATTTCACCCAATAGATATCGGAGTTGATCAAAATTGGGTATGTTTTTCAAAATATTTGTGGGTCTGTGTGATATGTGTCTCTAATATGGTCATACATTTGGCAGAAGGTTAGGAAGTGCAGCTCAGTTTCCACCTCATTTTGTGGGCACTGTGCACATAGGCCGTCGAGAAGACAGACTTTCTCAATAGCAGGTGTAACGCAGGTCAACTAATGTTGAATACTTACCGTTACTAGTGAGATTCCAGTAACCAATCATATTATACTATATTGCTATTGATATGGTTAAGTCGACAGCTATTACAAATCAGCTGTGAGAAGCTGTATGTCGAGCAGTTTATTTTGAGCCAATCAAAACTCAGTATTCTCTAAGTCGCTCTACTAAAAACTCACATTATACACAAGTTGGTGCCATAGTTCTGAAAAAAAAGCTTGAACGGAATGTGCAGATCTTCCGCTATTCCATGGAAGAAAAAGTTTCAATTTGTGAGAAGTTGTATAAAACTGAACTGAACAGAGAGAACTGGATATTAACACGTATCTATACAGACTGTGAGGGGAATGAGGGAAAGATTGACGCCAGGATTTGGTCAGGTTTTTTTTGAGTATGGATTTAGTTCCACCAAGGATGGCGAGCCGCCCGAACCCAGGACATCAATAAGAAGATTTGTTTTCCTTGGAGAACACTGAATTTGCACTGCCATACTACGTTGTGGTGGGACTTTTCTTGCAAGACATCATTGCAGTGGGATTGTTATAAGCACATGCTACACTTAAACACCTGACAGTGTTGATTGTTAGGAACTGTCACTCACATTTAATTCCATCTCATAGAGGTTTATAAGTCAGTATTTGTGAATTGGGTTGGGTTTTTCCTGTGGATTCATGTTTATTGTATTGCTATTGAACATTGAAATCTGAGAGACCCTCAGATTAAGATAGAGCTGGGTGCATCCTAGTAAACTATAGGCAGGACATATGGCTGATACTGTATCTAAGTGTTATTGATGTTTTTCATTCACATTCAGCTCATTGAACAAATTTCACATCAATATTTACTCAAGGTGATTCATTTTCTGTAAGTATGGTTATTTACTAAATACAAGCAGGCATTCGTTTCCTAAATTATTCAGTTGTGTGGTTTTCATTTCTCCCTACTGCTCCAGTAGAGAACCCAACTGGTCCAATAGAGAACCCAACTGGTCCAATATAGAACCCAACTGGTCCAGTAGAGAACCCAACTGGTCCAATAGAGAACCCAACTGGTCCAATAGAGAACCCAACTGGTCCAATAGAGAACCCAACTGGTCCAGTAGAGAACCCAACTGGTCCAGTAGAGAACCCAACTGGTCCAATAGAGAACCCAACTGGTCCAATAGAGAACCCAACTGGTCCAATAGAGAACCCAACTGGTCCAATAGAGAACCCAACTGGTCCAGTAGAGAACCCAACTGGTCCAGTAGAGAACCCAACTGGTCCAGTAGAGAACCCAACTGGTCCAGTAGAGAACCCAACTGGTCCAGTAGAGAACCCAACTGGTCCAGTAGAGAACCCAACTGGTCCAGTAGAGAAGCCAACTGGTCCAGTAGAGAACCCAACTGGTCCAATATAAAACCCAACTGGTACAATAGAGAACCCAACTGGTCCAGTAGAGAACCCAACTGGTCCAGTAGAGAACCCAACTGGTCCAGTAGAGAACCCAACTGCTCCAATAGAGAACCTAACTGGTCCAATAGAGTTTAAGCTTAAACATAGTGTTAAGCAATTGTTACACAAGGCTATGCTTGACGCAGATGAAGGAGATAGATGGGCTCATAGAATTACATTCAGGAGGCTGTGCAGCGAAGATTGCTAAGGTCCTACACCTATTTGTTTGGTGCATTTCTCTATGGGTGTTTGTGTGGGTTCAGATTCTACATTGGTTGTAAGTTGATTCTACTGTGGTATTTCACCCAATAGATATTTAACAAAATTGGATTTGTTTTCAATTTCTTTGTGGGTCTGTGTAATCTGAGGGAAATATGTGTCTCTAATATGGTCTCTCTCTCTCTCACCTGTTGTCTGTATCTGTAGGATCCTGTCGTAGACTCCGTCTGACAGCTCCATCACTGCTCTGCTCGCCTGGATCATCTGTAGACAGAGTACACAAGATCAGTCTATTATTCACACACACACACACACACATCAAAATAACAAACATTTAATTAATAACCCCGGAGAGATTAAGACCCCACGTCTGATTAACTAAACACTTCTCGCTGCAATGCCTTTTAGGACACGACCGCACTTTGTGAGTCTGGTGTTCGACAAATGAGGATGAACACTACTGCTCCTAGGGGTCTGTCCAGATCTCCCCCACACACACAGCTTCCTCCCATTCATTTCTCCCCCAAGCATTCAAGTGAAGGCATGAGATCCACTTAGCGAAATAAGATGCTCATTTATGCTAATGCTATTCAGGGCCATGGTGAGCTCTCCCTCACTGATTCATCAGGAATGAGGATCACTCTCAAATCACACACACACACACAGAAGCACGCATACATGTGCAACACATACAAACACATCAATTTCTCAACTGGAAATTTCTTTGCGCTTGTTTAACATTGAAAAATGACCCACACTAAATGAAAGTGTCACATTTTTTCACGTTGAGATTTTTTATCATTATTCAAAATGGAATGAAAAGAGGCATCGTTATCTCCCGTGAAGACATGGTGAACTCTCCCTCACTCTGATTCATCAGGAATGAGGATGCACTTGCAAAGAGCACACACACACACACATTCTACTTTGGGGGCGTCTACGAAAGTAATCACTTTTAAATTGAATCAGTGTCATGGTGGCAGGGAGAGAGAGGGAAGTAGAGAAAGAGGTTAAAAACAAGTCAAAGAATCAATCAACTTATAACCTGCACAACTATTCTCAATGGAAACCCAAAGCGCTACATAAATAAAATGTGAAGGATTGACTAGGTTTGATTGATCCTCACCGTTTCGTAGGTGGAGACCACCCTGCGTAGGACGTCCGGCAGGGGCCCTTGGGGCTCCATGGAGGGGTACTGCTCCCTCAGCTCAAAGAGCATCAGGGGGTCCCCATCGGCCCCCACCACACGGGATCCCAGGGCCAATACACACTGCATGAGATTAGCCACCGCTGACACCCCACACAGCTCCCTGAACACTGCCACCGAGTTCTACAGGGACAGAGAGAGATACAGAGGGTCGGGGGGTTTATGCAAAACACACACTCACACAGCTATATAAAAACACACACACAGACACACATATACTGCTTGTCCTGTATTAGTGATGTAGTGTTCTGTGGATCATACTGTAATCCTCTACTAAGCGATTAGTTGCTGTGGTTTAATCATGGAACAAACTGTGACATGGTTTCCTGGGATACCATCACTGAGAACATCTGATTGAATTAGAGAAGCTTTATTGGGAGATGGTTAACGTGACAACCACAAAGCCACCGTATCACTGTCCTACTATTGAATTCATGGTTTATTGGGGTCATTGAACCACTAAAATCCAATCAGTTTTATTGAACAGCACAGGTTAGTGTTTTTCATCATGAAATCTAACCCTAACCACACTGTTAACTCTAATGCCTAACCTAAACCACACTGTTAACTCTAATGCCTAACCTTAACCACACTGTTAACTCTAATGCCTAACCCTAACCTTAACCACACTGTTAACTCTAATGTCTAACCCTAACCACACTGTTAACTCTAATGCCTAACCCTAACCTTAACCACACTGTTAACTCTAATGCCTAACCTTAACCACACTGTTAACTCTAATGCCTAACCCTAACCTTAACCACACTGTTAACTCTAATGCCTAACCCTAACCTTAACCACACTGTTAACTCTAATGCCTAACCCTAACCTTAACCACACTGTTAACTCTAATGCCTAACCCTAACCTTAACCACACTGTTAACTCTAATGCCTAACCCTAACCACACTGTTAACTCTAATGCCTAACCCTAACCACACTGTTAACTCTAATGCCTAACCACACTGTTAACTCTAATGCCTAACCCTAACATTAACCACACTGTTAACTCTAATGCCTAACCCTAACCTTAACCACACTGTTAACTCTAATGCCTAACCCTAACCTTAACCACACTGTTAACTCTAATGCCTAACCCTAACCTTAACCACACTGTTAACTCTATGCCTAACCCTAACCTTAACCACACTTAACTCTAATGCCTAACCCTAACCTTAACCACACTGTTAACTCTAATGCCTAACCCTAACCTTAACCACACTGTTAACTCTAATGCCTAACCTTAACCACACTGTTAACTCTAATGCCTAACCCTAACCACACTGTTAACTCTAATGCCTAACCCTAACCACACTGTTAACTCTAATGCCTAACCCTAACCTTAACCACACTGTTAACTCTAATGCCTAACCCTAACCTTAACCACACTGTTAACTCTAATGCCTAACCCTAACCTTAACCACACTGTTAACTCTAATGCCTAACCACACTGTTAACTCTAATGCCTAACCCTAACATTAACCACACTGTTAACTCTAATGCCTAACCCTAACCTTAACCACACTGTTAACTCTAATGCCTAACCCTAACCTTAACCACACTGTTAACTCTAATGCCTAACCCTAACCTTAACCACACTGTTAACTCTAATGCCTAACCCTAACATTAACCACACTGTTAACTCTAATGCCTAACCCTAACCTTAACCACACTGTTAACTCTAATGCCGAACCCTAACCTTAACCACACTGTTAACTCTAATGCCTAACCCTAACCTTAACCACACTGTTAACTCTAATGCCTAACCCTAACCTTAACCACACTGTTAACTCTAATGCCTAACCTTAACCACACTGTTAACTCTAATGCCTAACCCTAACCACACTGTTAACTCTAATGCCTAACCCTAACCTTAACCACACTGTTAACTATAATGCCTAACCCTAACCTTAACCACACTGTTAACTCTAATGCCTAACCCTAACCTTAACCACACTGTTAACTCTAATGCCTAACCCTAACCTTAACCACACTGTTAACTCTAATGCCTAACCCTAACCTTAACCACACTGTTAACTCTAATGCCTAACCTTAACCACACTGTTAACTCTAATGCCTAACCCTAACCTTAACCACACTGTTAACTCTAATGCCTAACCCTAACCTTAACCACACTGTTAACTCTAATGCCTAACCCTAACATTAACCACACTGTTAACTCTAATGCCTAACCCTAACCTTAACCACACTGTTAACTTTAATGCCGAACCCTAACCTTAACCACACTGTTAACTCTAATGCCTAACCCTAACCTTAACCACACTGTTAACTCTATGCCTAACCCTAACCTTAACCACACTGTTAACTCTAATGCCTAACCTTAACCACACTGTTAACTCTAATGCCTAACCCTAACCACACTGTTAACTCTAATGCCTAACCCTAACCTTAACCACACTGTTAACTCTAATGCCTAACCCTAACCACACTGTTAACTCTAATGCCTAACCCTAACCTTAACCACACTGTTAACTCTAATGCCTAACCCTAACATTAAATTATGACCAATAAATCACATACATTTTTACAATATAGATTTAAAAAAAAAAATATCTTCATGATGTCATGGTGCTTGCCTTCAGTGTTTACTTCTGTTTAGGTGTGTGTGTGTGTGTTTCAAGACTGTGTGTGTGAGAGAGTGTGTGTGTGTGTGTGTGTGTGTGTGTGTGTGTGTGTGTGTGTTTCAAGACTGTGTGTGTGAGAGAGTGTGTGTGTGTGTGTTTCAAGACTGTGTGTGTGTGTGTGTGTGTGTGTGTTTCAAGACTGTGTGTGTGAGAGAGAGTGTGTGTGTGTGTGTTTCAAGACTGTGTGTGTGAGAGAGAGTGTGTGAGTGTGTTCATGGCCTCTTTGCATTAGTGCATCAGTCTACTACATCAGGGTGGCATCATAGTCTGATGACTCATAGCATGAATCCCAGGTATCTCCAGCCTAAACACAGAGGTCCTTAACATCACTTAGACAGCCAGACTAAATGCTTATGTAACCGATGTGAAATGGCTAGCTAGTTAGCGGTGGTGCGTGCTAATAGCGTTTCAATCATCACTTGCTCTGAGACCTTGAAGGAGTTGTTCCCCTTGCTCAGCAAGGGCTGTGGCTTTTGTGGTGTGATGGGTAACGATGCTTCAAGGGTGACTGTTGTCTGTGTGCAGAGGGTCCCTGGTTCGAGCCCAGGTAGGGGTGAAGAGAGGGGCGGAAGCTATACTGTTACACTTACAGGGACCATCACCTTACCATCAGCTTACCATAACCTGTCAGTCTAAAGCAGATCTTCAGAGATCAGGCCACTCTGCCACCACCACTCAGTCTCAACCTGTTGATGTCTGTTTTTTTTATTGAACCTTTATTTAACTAGGCAAGTCAGTTGATGTCTCTGGAGGAATGATCAGCCATCTTTATGGTCATCGTTTAGTGATCACTGAGATGAACCCAACCCATAGAGGTTTCAATCTACCATTCTGAGTTAGACATCATCTGTTGTGAATACAGGTATACAGGCATTTCAGTCATGAAATGTGAAAATTGTGATTGATAAATTACTGTTTATCCTTCCGCCTCACCTGCATGTTCTCCCGCAGGTCCGTGGCCTCCTTCAGTTGCGGGCCGGCCATTTTGAAAACCTCGTCCACTTCTTTGATCCCCAGGTCCCGGAGTGCAGCATAGTCCCTCCCTCGCCTCGCCTTCCGCACAGACAGCCCCCGCTTGTAGGGCTTTCCCCCTCCTCTCCGGTTGGTGAGGGCCACATGGACGAACAGCATGGCGTACGGGAGGTCCTCCCCCATCAGTGACTGTAATGGTATGTGCCGGTAGCCTGGCTGTAGGCACTCCAGGGGAATGGTGTACTGACCTGTGGTAAAACGGGGGATTACAAATGATGTACAAGAGTGTTAGACAATGAAATGACCATGAGAAGATAGTGGATGTTCACTCACTCTTTAACTGCTACCAAGTGTTCTTTATCTTAGCTAGTGATACTTGCTTGTGAGCTAGCAATAATCTTCACATGGCTGAAAGGTTGTTGTAGTATCAAATCAAATATTTATTGGCTTCAGACAAGCTCAACCAAAAGCAGACTGGACACCGGACTAGCAGTCAGTGCAGAGCTGACCTTCGCCCTCCCTCCACTACTAACCTATGAACTCGTCCCCTATGAATTCGTCATCCAGCACCACGAAGCGCACCATGGCCAGCTCTGGCAGGTTGATCTGGAACTCAAAGCTCTCGTCAAAGATGGGGTTGTCTCCGTTCTGCATCACCGTGCGGGTGCGGCGCTCGGCACAGTCGGCAGGGATACCGTGGATCTCCACGTAGACGTACGGGTCCACCACATCTCCTTTAGCTCCAGAACCCTTCGGACGGGGCAGGTTCTGACCACTGATCACCTGCATGGATGGATCCGGTTTATTGATTGATTTATTTTATTTGTTTGATTGATGCAGGTGTACTGAATAATGGAATCAATACCATTCAACCACTAAGAGAAGTGTACTGAATAACTGAACCAATACCATTCAACCACTAAGAGAAGTGTACTGAATAACTGAACCAATACCATTCAACCACTAAGAGAAGTGTACTGAATAACTGAATCAATACCATTCAACCACTAAGAGAAGTGTACTGAATAACTGAACCAATACCATTCAACCACTAAGAGAAGTGTACTGAATAACTGAATCAATACCATTCAACCACTAAGAGAAGTGTACTGAATAATGGAACCAATACCATTCAACCACTAAGAGAAGTGTACTGAATAACTGAACCAATACCATTCAACCACTAAGAGAAGTGTACTGAATAATGGAACCAATACCATTCAACCACTAAGAGAAGTGTACTGAATAACTGAATCAATACCATTCAACCACTAAGAGAAGTGTACTGAATAATGGAACCAATACCATTCAACCACTAAGAGAAGTGTACTGAATAATGGAACCAATACCATTCAACCACTAAGAGAAGTGTACTGAATAATGGAACCAATACCATTCAACCACTAAGAGAAGTGTACTGAATAACTGAACCAATACCATTCAACCACTAAGAGAAGTGTACTGAATAATGGAACCAATACCATTCAACCACTAAGAGAAGTGTACTGAATAATGGAACCAATACCATTCAACCACTAAGAGAAGTGTACTGAATAACTGAACCAATACCATTCAACCACTAAGAGAAGTGTACTGAATAATGGAACCAATACCATTCAACCACTAAGAGAAGTGTACTGAATAACTGAACCAATACCATTCAACCACTAAGAGAAGTGTACTGAATAACTGAATCAATACCATTCAACCACTAAGAGAAGTGTACTGAATAATGGAACCAATACCATTCAACCACTAAGAGAAGTGTACTGAATAATGGAACCAATACCATTCAACCACTAAGAGAAGTGTACTGAATAATGGAACCAATACCATTCAACCATTAAGGAGCCAACAAGCCAGGCAGTGAATAGGAGCCTCCATTAAACAGATGTAAATAAACACTGCTGTCTATCTGCTAGCCACTCACCTTGACATGGAGCAGCTGAGGGGACACACCCGGCACAGAGTCTCTTGTATCAGCGCTGAAATACGACACCTCCTGTCGCATGATGGCGGGTCGCAGCACGTACCCACAATTCCCGTTTTGGCGGAACCAGGCGATGTTAAGGTCCATCATCAACCCGGGCGTCTGGTAGTTCAAAGCCACAATCTGGCAACCGCACTTCCACAGGTCCTGTGGGTTCATGTTGCTGGAGTCGATGCGCATGGCGCTTGGGTAGACCCGCGACAGGAAGCGCTTGTTGTAGTTGACAAAGTCTCCTGGGCGCTCGCTGGCGCAGCGCAAAGCTAGGGTCTCATTGAACGAGCAGAGCTCCCAGGGTTTCTGGATAGAGAACGACATCTGGAAGTCTGTAAAACGTACTGACTTGCACAGAGTCACCAAGTCAGAGAGCTCCTTTAGGAGCTGGAACCGTTTAGGGGTAGTAGGAGGGGTCAGGGATTTAATGCTACTAGTACCACCACCCCCTCCACCTTTCTGCCCCCCCTCCCCCGCTCCTTCTCCACTGTTACCAGCCTTCATCCTCTGGCACATCTCCGCCCCCTCGTCTTCGTCAGTCACGTCCCCCTCCGCCCCCCCGCATCCCTCCTCCAACTTCTGCCCCTTCAACAGGATCTTGCCCCTCAGGGCATTAGGCGAGGGCAGGTACACCTCCCCTTCCCTGAGAGGCTTCGTGTACAACCTCTCCCCTAGTATCCTCCTCAGGTGCTGGAGCATGACTCTCTGCTGGCAGGGGGAGCAGTGGTTCTCCACACACAGGATCAGTGGAAACTCCGAAGCCTCGAACGCAAAACGGCCGATCACATCCAGGACACAGTGGAACTTGACGGGCGAGGTGAGGGTGTGACTGGTATAAACCATGGGTTCGTCGCTAGGGCCATCCCAGACATCCACTTCCACACACCTGCAGCCCATCTTTAAAGCGCGGATATAGCCGGTGATGTCAGCGGGCCCCTTGAACTGGTCCTCGATGAGGTAGGTGTTGTGGGAGGAGTTGATGTAGTAGTGGGATAAGGGCTGGCTCATGTCCTGGCACACCTGGCTGTGCTCCGGGTCAAACAGGTGGCACTCCAGGGAGGTGAGATATCTGGTGAAACCGTCCAATGAGAGGCAGCCTTGGCGACGTCCCTCCTCCGACGGCTCGTGGGATTGGATGAGCTCCAGACTGGTGTCTTCAGTCACCTAGACACGGAGGGCAGAAGAGAACAGAGAAATGAGCATCTCTTGAAGTGAAATTGTTACTTGTATTTCTAAATCGACAACTGTCTACTTTATTTCTTATCAGCTAGACAGAGCTAAGAGGGACAATAGAAGAGAAAAAGAGAGAAAAGGGGAGAGAACCCACTGAAACTGTCCTACTGGCAGAACAGAAAACCCATTGAAACAGTCTTACTGGTAGAACAGAAAACCCACTGAAACAGTCCTACTGGCAGAACAGAAAACCCATTGAAACAGTCTTACTGGCAGAACAGAAAACCCATTGAAACAGTCCTACTGGCAGAACAGAAAACCCATTGAAACTGTCCTACTGGCAGAACAGAAAACCCATTGAAACAGTCTTACTGGCAGAACAGAGAACCCACTGAAACTGTCCTACTGGCAGAACAGAAAACCCATTGAAACAGTCTTACTGACAGAACAGAGAACCCACTGAAACTGTCCTACTGGCAGAACAGAAAACCCATTGAAACAGTCTTACTGGCAGAACAGAAAACCCACTGAAACAGTCTTACTGGCAGAACAGAAAACTCATTGAAACTGTCCTACTGGCAGAACAGAAAACCCACTGAAACTGTCCTACTGGCAGAACAGAAAACCCATTGAAACTGTCCTACTGGCAGAACAGAAAACCCATTGAAACAGTCTTACTGGCAGAACAGAGAACCCACTGAAACGGTCCTACTGGCAGAACAGAAAACCCATTGAAACAGTCTTACTGACAGAACAGAGAACCCACTGAAACTGTCCTACTGGCAGAACAGAAAACCCATTGAAACAGTCTTACTGGCAGAACAGAAAACCCACTGAAACAGTCTTACTGGCAGAACAGAAAACTCATTGAAACTGTCCTACTGGCAGAACAGAAAACCCACTGAAACTGTCCTACTGGCAGAACAGAAAACCCATTGAAACTGTCCTACTGGCAGAACAGAAAACCCATTGAAACAGTCTTACTGGCAGAACAGAAAACCCACTGAAACAGTCTTACTGGCAGAACAGAGAACCCACTGAAACAGTCTTACTGGCAGAACAGAAAACCCACTGAAACAGTCTTACTGGCAGAATAGAGAACCCACTGAAACAGTCTTACTGGCAGAACAGAAAACCCACTGAAACAGTCTTACTGGCAGAACAGAGAACCCACTGAAACAGTCTTACTGGCAGAACAGAGAACCCACTGAAACTGTCTTACTGGCAGAACAGAAAACTCATTGAAACTGTCCTACTGACAGAACAGAAAACCCACTGAAACAGTCTTACTGGCAGAACAGAAAACCCATTGAAACTGTCCTACTGGCAGAACAGAAAACCCATTGAAACTGTCCTACTGGCAGAACAGAAAACCCATTGAAACTGTCCTACTGGCAGAACAGAAAACCCATTGAAACTGTCCTACTGGCAGAACAGAAAACTCATTGAAACTGTCCTACTGGCAGAACAGAAAACCCATTGAAACTGTCCTACTGACAGAACAGAAAACCCATTGAAACTGTCCTACTGGCAGAACAGAAAACCCATTGAAACTGTCCTACT
Organism: Oncorhynchus mykiss; assembly: GCF_057628025.1. NCBI lineage: Eukaryota > Metazoa > Chordata > Actinopteri > Salmoniformes > Salmonidae > Oncorhynchus > Oncorhynchus mykiss. The sequence continues at coordinate 14,876,776 of NC_143051.1, read as the reverse complement.
GGTAGAACAGAAAACCCATTGAAACTGTCCTACTGGCAGAACAGAAAACCCATTGAAACTGTCCTACTGGCAGAACAGAAAACCCATTGAAACTGTCCTACTGGCAGAACAGAAAACCCATTGAAACTGTCCTACTGGCAGAACAGAAAACCCATTGAAACTGTCCTACTGGTAGAACAGAAAACCCATGAAATTGTTCTACTGGCAGAACAGAAAACCCATTGAAACTGTCCTACTGGCAGAACAGAACCCATTGAAACTGTCCTACTGGCAGAACAGAAAACCCATTGAAACACTCTTACTGGCAGAACAGAAAACCCATTGAAACTGTCCTACTGGCAGAACAGAAAACCCATTGAAACTGTCCTACTGGCAGAACAGAAAACCCATTGAAACTGTCCTACTGGCAGAACAGAAAACCCATTGAAACTGTCCTACTGGCAGAACAGAAAACTCATTGAAACTGTCCTGCTGGCAGAACAGAAAACCCATTGAAACTGTCCTACTGACAGAACAGAAACCCCATTGAAACTGTCCTACTGGTAGAACAGAAAACCCATTGAAACTGTCCTACTGGCAGAACAGAAAATCCATTGAAACTGTCCTACTGGCAGAACAGAAAACCCATTGAAACTGTCCTACTGGCAGAACAGAAAACCCATTGAAACTGTCCTACTGGCAGAACAGAAACCCCATTGAAACTGTCCTACTGGTAGAACAGAAAACCCATTGAAACTGTCCTACTGGCAGAACAGAAAACCCATTGAAACTGTCCTACTGGTAGAACAGAAAACCCATTGAAACTGTCCTACTGGCAGAACAGAAAACCCATTGAAACTGTCCTACTGGCAGAACAGAAAACCCATTGAAACTGTCCTACTGGCAGAACAGAAAACCCACTGAAACAGTCTTACTGGTAGAACAGAAAACCCATGAAATTGTTCTACTGGCAGAACAGAAAACCCATTGAAACTGTCCTACTGGCAGAACAGAACCCATTGAAACTGTCCTACTGGCAGAACAGAAAACCCATTGAAACAGTCCTACTGGCAGAACAGAAAAGTGGTCCTCTTCACCATCCTTACCTGAGTCATGCCCTGCTCAACCTCCAGGAACCTCATTAGATCCTTGGTATCCAAGTACTCCTTGTTGCTAGAGAATTGCACCAGCAGGAAGTAGATCTCCGGTCGGGTGCAAAGGTCGTGAAAGACCTCAATGAACTCCTCCTTGGTTACCCTGTCCTCTATCCCTCCTCTTCTGTTGTCTGCGTTTGCTCCAGTCCCAGCTCCAGATTCACCCCCATCCCTTTCCTCAACTTCAGTCACAGCTGGAGCCCTATCCTCATCGCCAGCTCCTGAGCCAATCACAGCTACAACTGAAGCCCCAACCTTTGCTTCAGCCACAGTTCCAACTCCAGATGTCCTGGCCCCATTCATCCTCTCCTTGACACGATGGAGCTCCTTAAACCGGTGTTCCACTTTCTCACTCCTCACCCCAGGGTTAACACTCCTGATCAGACCTACAGCCGAGCGCAAACTGATCCCCACCTCCTCTCCTCCACCCTGTCCATCTGAGACAACCATAGAGGAAAATGTCTCTGCTAGCCAGGCGAGACGAAGGCTGTCCTCACTGCTGGCCATCATGTCTATGGCATGCTTCCCATACAGAATCAGATACCTAGGATGAGACGGAGAAGGATTGCACAGAGATTGTCATAATTAAAAGATACCAGGGTAGGAAATACTATGGGAGTCATCTGTTCCAGTTGTTTTCATTCACTTCCATTGTCTAACTGTGAGATCCATTTGGGTGTCGGTCTAGATTTACTGTACATCTTCAAGGATCTTGACATCCTTTTGATATGACACCACTTAGCCATGGAGAGTTGTTTAAACTAAAGCACAACCAGATCTGGCAACCTAGCAAGACATTGTGGACATCTATCCTACCTCAGGCCAGTGACCCAGATGTTGGCCACCTCTGCAGAGTTAGCCACCAGGTCCAGAGCTTCATAGGTCTCTCCATAGATGATAGAGAAGGCACAGTCCTCAGAGATTTGGTCATAGACGCCGTTGGTCCTAAAGGTCTCTGTGTTGCGACCGGTGCGGACCTAGAAAGACACGAAGAAGGATCCAATCAAATGAGACCAAGTACAGAACAGTACATGAGAGTCAAGAGTTCTTATTGTTTCACTCAGTTCCATTGACTGACTGAGTTATATTTGGCTCCAAGACAGTGCTGAAGAATAGTCCATTCCTGATGAGTGCAAACTCCATTTAAATGTATTGCAGATCATTCAATTTAATTGCTCTGTTTTTTACAGGAAACCAGACGTCATTGCATTTATCAGGAGTTAACTCCATAAAGATTCATAACATCGCTGTCTCCACTTTGGTCTCCTCCTAGGTGTGTACTACCTCTGATGGAAGGGACGGCGATACGGGTGTAGCTACCTACCTCTCTGATGGAAGGGACGGCGATATGGGTGTAGCTACCTACCTCTGATAGAGGGGACGGCGATACGGGTGTAGCTACCTACCTCTCTGATGGAGGGGACGGCGATACGGGTGTAGCTACCTACCTCTGATGGAGGGGACGGCGATACGGGTGTAGCTACCTACCTCTCTGATGGAGGGGACGGCGATAGGGTGTAGCTACCTACCTCTCTGATGGAGGGGATGGCGATACGGGTGTAGCTACCTACCTCTCTGATGGACGGGACGGCGATACGGGTGTAGCTACCTACCTCTCTGATGGAGGGGACGGCGATACGGGTGTAGCTACCTACCTCTCTGATGGAGGGGACGGCGATACGGGTGTAGCTACCTACCTCTCTGATGGAGGGGACGGCGATACGGGTGTAGCTACCTACCTCTCTGATGGAGGGGACGGCGATGTGGGTGTAGCTACCTACCTCTCTGGTGGAGGGGATGGCAATACGGGTGTAGCTACCTACCTCTCTGATGGAGGGGACGGCGATACGGGTGTAGCTACCTACCTCTCTGATGGAAGGGACGGCGTTGCGGGTGTAGCTATCTACCTCTCTGATGGAGGGGACGGCGATACGGGTGTAGCTACCTACCTCTCTGATGGAAGGGACGGCGTTGCGGGTGTAGCTACCTACCTCTCTGATGGAAGGGACGGCGATACGGGTTACCTACCTCTCTGATGGAGGGGACGGCGATACGGGTGTAGCTACCTACCTCTCTGATGGACGGGACGGCGATACGGGTGTAGCTACCTACCTCTGATGGAGGGGATGGCGATACGGGTGTAGCTACCTACCTCTCTGGTGGAGGGGACGGCGATACGGGTGTAGCTACCTACCTCTCTGATGGAGGGGACGGCGATACGGGTGTAGCTACCTACCTCTCTGATGGAGGGGACGGCGATACGGGTGTAGCTACCTACCTCTCTGATGGAGGGGACGGCGATACGGGTGTAGCTACCTACCTCTCTGATGGAGGGGACGGCGATATGGGTGTAGCTACCTACCTCTCTGATGGAAGGGACGGCGATACGGGTGTAGCTACCTACCTCTCTGATGGAAGGGACGGCGATACGGGTGTAGCTACCTACCTCTCTGATGGAGGGGACGGCGATACGGGTTACCTACCTCTCTGATGGAGGGGACGGCGATACGGGTGTAGCTACCTACCTCTCTGATGGACGGGACGGCGATACGGGTGTAGCTACCTACCTCTGATGGAGGGGATGGCGATACGGGTGTAGCTACCTACCTCTCTGGTGGAGGGGACGGCGATACGGGTGTAGCTACCTACCTCTCTGATGGAGGGGACGGCGATACGGGTGTAGCTACCTACCTCTCTGATGGAGGGGACGGCGATACGGGTGTAGCTACCTACCTCTCTGATGGAGGGGACGGCGATACGGGTGTAGCTACCTACCTCTCTGATGGAGGGGACGGCGATATGGGTGTAGCTACCTACCTCTCTGATGGAAGGGACGGCGATACGGGTGTAGCTACCTACCTCTCTGATGGAAGGGACGGCGATACGGGTGTAGCTACCTACCTCTCTGATGGAGGGGACGGCGATACGGGTGTAGCTACCTACCTCTCTGATGGAGGGGACGGCGATGTGGGTGTAGCTACCTACCTCTCTGGTGGAGGGGATGGCAATACGGGTGTAGCTACCTACCTCTCTGATAGAGGGGATGGCGATACGGGTGTAGCTACCTACCTCTCTGATGGAGGGGACGGCGATACGGGTGTAGCTACCTACCTCTCTGATGGAAGGGACGGCGATACGGGTGTAGCTACCTACCTCTCTGATGGAGGGGACGGCAATACGGGTGTAGCTACCTACCTCTCTGATGGAGGGGACGGCGTTGCGGGTGTAGCTACCTACCTCTCTGATGGAAGGGACAGCGATACGGGTTACCTACCTCTCTGATGGAGGGGACGGCGATACGGGTGTAGCTACCTACCTCTCTGATGGAAGGGACGGCGATACGGGTGTAGCTACCTACCTCTCTGATGGAGGGGACGGCGATACGGGTGTAGCTACCTACCTCTCTGATGGAGGGGATGGCAATACGGGTGTAGCTACCTACCTCTCTGATGGAGGGGACGGGGATACGGGTGTAGCTACCTACCTCTCTGATGGAGGGGATGGCGATACGGGTGTAGCTACCTACCTCTCTGATGGAGGGGATGGCGATACGGGTGTAGCTACCTACCTCTCTGATGGAGGGGATGGCAATACGGGTGTAGCTACCTACCTCTCTGATGGAGGGGATGGCGATACGGGTGTAGCTACCTACCTCTCTGATGGAGGGGACGGCGATACGGGTGTAGCTACCTACCTCTCTGATGGAGGGGATGGCAATACGGGTGTAGCTACCTACCTCTCTGATGGAGGGGACGGGGATACGGGTGTAGCTACCTACCTCTCTGATGGAGGGGATGGCGATACGGGTGTAGCTACCTACCTCTCTGATGGAGGGGATGGCGATACGGGTGTAGCTACCTACCTCTCTGATGGAGGGGACGGCGATACGGGTGTAGCTACCTACCTCTCTGATGGAGGGGATGGCGATACGGGTGTAGCTACCTACCTCTCTGATGGAGGGGACGGCGATACGGGTGTAGCTACCTACCTCTCTGATGGAGGGGACGGCGATACGGATGTAGCTACCTACCTCTCTGATGGAGGGGACGGCGTTGCGGGTGTAGCTACCTACCTCTCTGATGGAAGGGACGGCGATACGGGTTACCTACCTCTCTGATGGAGGGGACGGCGATACGGGTGTAGCTACCTACCTCTCTGATGGAAGGGACGGCGATACGGGTGTAGCTACCTACCTCTCTGATGGAGGGGACGGCGATACGGGTGTAGCTACCTACCTCTCTGATGGAGGGGATGGCAATACGGGTGTAGCTACCTACCTCTCTGATGGAGGGGACGGCGATACGGGTGTAGCTACCTACCTCTCTGATGGAGGGGATGGCGATACGGGTGTAGCTACCTACCTCTCTGATGGAGGGGATGGCGATACGGGTGTAGCTACCTACCTCTCTGATGGAGGGGACGGCGATACGGGTGTAGCTACCTACCTCTCTGATGGAGGGGACGGCGATACGGGTGTAGCTACCTACCTCTGATGGAGGGGACGGCGATACGGGTGTAGCTACCTACCTCTGATGGAGGGGACGGCGATACGGGTGTAGCTACCTACCTCTGATGGAGGGGACGGCGATACGGGTGTAGCTACCTACCTCTCTGATGGAGGGGATGGCGATACGGGTGTAGCTACCTACCTCTCTGATGGAAGGGACGGCGATACGGGTGTAGCTACCTACCTCTCCTGTGGAGGGGACGGCGATACGGGTGTAGCTACCTACCTCTCTGATGGAGGGGACGGCGATACGGGTGTAGCTACCTACCTCTCTGATGGACGGGACGGCGATACGGGTGTAGCTACCTACCTCTCTGATGGAAGGGACGGCGATGCGGGTGTAGCTACCTACCTCTCTGATGGAGGGGACGGCGTTGCGGGTGTAGCTACCTACCTCTCTGATGGAAGGGACGGCGTTGCGGGTGTAGCTACCTACCTCTCTGATGGAGGGGACGGCGATACGGGTGTAGCTACCTACCTCTCTGATGGAGGGGACGGCGATACGGGTGTAGCTACCTACCTCTCTGATGGAAGGGACGGCGATACGGGTGTAGCTACCTACCTCTCTGATGGAGGGGACGGCGATACGGATGTAGCTACCTACCTCTCTGATGGAAGGGACGGCGATGCGGGTGTAGCTACCTACCTCTCTGATGGAAGGGACGGCGATACGGGTGTAGCTACCTACCTCTCTGATGGAGGGGACGGCGATACGGGTGTAGCTACCTACCTCTCTGATGGAGGGGATGGCGATACGGGTGTAGCTACCTACCTCTCTGATGGAGGGGACGGCGATACGGGTGTAGCTACCTACCTCTCTGATGGAGGGGACGGCGATACGGGTGTAGCTACCTACCTCTCTGATAGAGGGGATGGCGATACGGGTGTAGCTACCTACCTCTCTGATGGAAGGGACGGCGATGTGGGTGTAGCTACCTACCTCTCTGATGGAAGGGACGGCGATACGGGTGTAGCTACCTACCTCTCTGATGGAAGGGACGGCGATGCGGGTGTAGCTACCTACCTCTCTGATGGAAGGGACGGCGATGTGGGTGTAGCTACCTACCTCTCTGATGGACGGGACGGCGATACGGGTGTAGCTACCTACCTCTCTGATGGAGGGGACGGCGATGCGGGTGTAGCTACCTACCTCTCTGATGGACGGGACGGCGATACGGGTGTAGCTACCTACCTCTCTGATGGAGGGGACGGCGATACGGGTGTAGCTACCTACCTCTCTGATGGAGGGGACGGCGATACGGGTGTAGCTACCTACCTCTCTGATGGAAGGGACGGCGATACGGGTTACCTACCTCTCTGATGGAGGGGACGGCGATACGGGTGTAGCTACCTACCTCTCTGATGGAGGGGACGGCGATACGGGTGTAGCTACCTACCTCTCTGATGGAGGGGACGGCGATACGGGTGTAGCTACCTACCTCTCTGATGGAGGGGACGGCGATACGGGTGTAGCTACCTACCTCTCTGATGGAAGGGACGGCGATACGGGTGTAGCTACCTACCTCTCTGATGGAAGGGACGGCGATACGGGTGTAGCTACCTACCTCTCTGATGGAGGGGACGGCGATACGGGTGTAACTACCTACCTCTCTGATGGAGGGGACGGCGATACGGGTGTAGCTACCTACCTCTCTGATGGAAGGGACGGCGATGCAGGCCTTGTCTGACTCCTTCTTGGAGGGCTCCCATCGCAGGGCCTGCAGACCTGACTCCAGCAGGTAGTAGCGTTGGTAGACTCGTGAGTTGGAGCGCACCTTCCGAAACTCAGTACCCTCCATCTGGAGACAGATGAGACGTCAAACATGCACACACCTTGATCCTATTCACTAGGAAGCAAATGGGCAGAAACGGGAAAGAACTGCCTGCACTTGACCAATAAGAAACTTTTTTTTTCTTCGTTTTCCGTTGTGAAATGTTTTGTTATGGTGTGCACTGTGTCACTTGTATAAAAAACAAACCAACAGACACTGCCACTTCAGAACTGTACAACTAGAATGGAACAAGTGTAACTAGTGTAGTAACTGGTTTATAATTAGTGTGTGTAATGGGTGATGTTCCCCACCATGGCGCTGATGCAGTCTGCAGCGCTGCTGATCTTCCTCTCAGAGAGACTGCTGCTGAAGGATACCGTCTTCTTCCTCTCACGACCAGCACGAGACCCATCCTATAGAGAGAGGAGGAGCGGATGTGTGGGGAATCGATAAGAGGAAATTAGAGAGACAGAGAGAGAGATGAATGAATGAATGAATGAATACAGATAAACCTACACTCCTACCCAGCCCAGCAGAGGCTCATTTCACTTTGCTGGTGTTCTTTCTGATAACATGTGTCAGAGTGCCTTTGACCTTCACCAATAACCCATTAATCAAACACTGATGGGCTTTGAAAATTCTAATTCCATGCCCCCTTGATGACTTTGGCCTCCGAATGATCTGAGTTCTATCACTGTTCCGCTCGAGGAGAGAGAGAGAGGGGTGGGTTTATTCAATTACAGATATATCTAGCTCTAGATTTTTTTTGAACTGTCAAAGGCAATCTGTGGCAGCATCGGCGCTGGAGTCTGAATGATGGAGAACCAGGGAAGAACAGAGGGGGCTCGGTCACATTCTGTAATCCAATCACGTTAACACACATTAAAAGGTTCCTCTAGCGCAGCCAATGAATACCTTGGCAATCTTATCAATCAGCCTAGCCGATACTCAATAATAGGTCTAACGCGGGTAAACATTAAACTTAAATCGGAGTAATGTAGAATCAATGTAGAATCAATGTAGAATCTGAACCCACACAAACACCCATGGAGAAATGCACCAAACAAATAGGTGTAGGACCTTAGCAATCTTCGCTGCACAGCCTCCTGAATGTAATTCTATGGGCCCATCTATCTCCTTCAACTGCGTCAGCCTTTACTGGCTTTATTGTCTCCATGGGGAAATGTTGTTGTAGTGTCATGTACACGTTTAAAGTGGCATTTAAACAACAAAACAAATTGACAATACAACTTTCATAACAGTTACTGAGTTGATAGGAACATTAGCCTGAGCTATTTAGGAGGGATACCACACCTGGCACAAATGATTGTCTAGTTGTGTTTTTCCTGCTGAGGGGTGCTCTATACCTGCGACCAGAGGGGAGTAGTTCAAAGTCCGGGTGGCTTGGGTCTAAAATGATTTTGTGAGCCTTGCGGAGGGCCCTGACCTTAAAGATCTCATCCAGGCCTGTCTGTTTGACTCCAAGTACATTGGGGAGGGCCCTGACCTTAAAGATCTCATCCAGGCCTGTCTGTTTGACTCCAAGTACCTTGCGGAGGGCCCTGACCTTAAAGATCTCATCCAGGCCTGTCTGTTTGACTCCAAGTACCTTGGGGAAGGCCCTGACCTTAAAGATCTCATCAAGGCCTGTCTGTTTGACTCCAAGTACCTTGGGGAGGACCCTGACCTTAAAGATCTCATCCAGGCCTGTCTGTTTGACTCCAAGTACCTTGGGGAGGACCCTGACCTTAAATATCTCATCCAGGCCTGTCTGTTTGACTGCAAGTACCTTGGGGAGGGCCCTGACCTTAAAGATCTCATCCAGGCCTGTCTGTTTGACTGCAAGTACCTTGGGGAGGACCCTGACCGTAAAGATCTCATCCAGGCCTGTCTGTTGGACTCCAAGTACCTTGCTTGCTGTGGTGATAATCCCTCTCAGCATATTTCTCTGGCTGACAGTGGAATTGCTAAACCAACAAACAATACAAAAAGATAAAATACTCTCAATGAAAGATTTGTAAAACAGAGTCAGTATAGTACAACTAACATTACAAGATTCCAGCTTTTTGAGAAAGTACAGTCTCCTTTGAGTCTTTTTGTTGATCAGGTCTGTACATTTACTCTACTGAAGCTTCTTGTCCAAGAGGAAACCCAGATACCTTGTTTAGAAGCTTCAGTCATTTAGCACGTCCTTTTATCTATGTCATATCGTTAAGGTTGACTGCATCATACACTGATCAGGGTCAAAGGTTAGTTGGCTAGTCAGGTATAACCAATAAAAAGCCCCTTTAACTGTTCAACTGTAAACAGAAGGACTGTTTGGTAAAAAGAGGAAGAGAGATTGCTGTGAGAGAGCGAGAGAGAGAGAGAGAGAGAGAGGGAGAGAGACGGTGAGGGAGAGAGAGGGAGAGAGCGAGAGAGAGAGAGAGAGAGAGAGACGGTGAGAGAGAGAGAGAGAGACGGTGAGGGAGAGAGAGGGAGAGAGAGAGAGAGAGAGAGAGAGAGAGAGGGGGGGGGGTGCCTGGTATGTACACATGAGTGTGATCACATGGAGAGGGGACACGGAGTTCGGGGGGGATAGCTAGAGAAAGAGAACAGTGGTGGTGGGTTTTAAGTCCCTGTTCCTTCATGTAACAGTCTCTGTCAAACAGGTGTTCTCCCAACAGGGATCAGTTATGTCTGATCATCATGCCTCCTTTATTCATCAACTCATAGCTAGCTCCCTTTTCTCTCTTCTCTATTCCCACTCTTTTTTTGTTCCTGGAAGATAACAAAAAAGAGTATCCCTTTCCTCTCTGCTGCTTCTTTGAGAATATCTTTGGAGAAATCCTGGTTACACGCCAGCCAGCCAGACAGACAGACAGACAGACAGACAGACAGACAGACAGACAGACAGACAGCCAGACACTAGCTCCAGTGATGCCAAAGAAAATCAATGTGGCACTAAATCTACAGTACTTCATCAGTACTAGTGTGGTTTCTCCCGGCCATTCACACCCAGGTGCACATAAAACGCCTTGAGACCAAGCGATAATGACTGGACATAAATACCATCGAAATGCTATCAATGACTTGTTTATCTTGCAGTCTAAAGGCCTGTGTCTGTACCATGTATAGCTTAGACACTAGACATTCGTTACTGATACAGTGCCTTGCGAAAGTATTCGGCCCCCTTGAACTTTGCGACCTTTTGCCACATTTCAGGCTTCAAACATAAAGATATAAAACTGTATTTTTTTGTGAAGAATCAACAACAAGTGGGACACAATCATGAAGTGGAACGACATTTATTGGATATTTCAAACTTTTTTAACAAATCAAAAACTGAAAAATTGGGCGTGTAAAATTATTCAGCCCCTTTACTTTCAGTGCAGCAAACTCTCTCCAGAAGTTCAGTGAGGATCTCTGAATGATCCAATGTTGACCTAAATGACTAATGATGATAAATACAATCCACCTGTGTGTAATCAAGTCTCCGTATAAATGCACCTGCACTGTGATAGTCTCAGAGGTCCGTTAAAAGCGCAGAGAGCATCATGAAGAACAAGGAACACACCAGGCAGGTCCGAGATACTGTTGTGAAGAAGTTTAAAGCCGGATTTGGATACAAAAAGATTTCCCAAGCTTTAAACATCCCAAGGAGCACTGTGCAAGCGATAATATTGAAATGGAAGGAGTATCAGACCACTACAAATCTACCAAGACCTGGCCGTCCCTCTAAACTTTCAGCTCATACAAGGAGAAGACTGATCAGAGATGCAGCCAAGAGGCCCATGATCACTCTGGATGAACTGCAGAGATCTACAGCTGAGGTGGGAGACTCTGTCCATAGGACAACAATCAGTCGTATATTGCACAAATCTGGCCTTTATGGAAGAGTGGTATGAAGAAAGCCATTTCTTAAAGATATCCATAAAAAGTGTTGTTTAAAGTTTGCCACAAGCCACCTGGGAGACACACCAAACATGTGGAAGAAAGTGCTCTGGTCAGATGAAACCAAAATTGAACTTTTTGGCAACAATGCAAAATGTTATGTTTGGCGTAAAAGCAACACAGCTGAACACACCATCCCCACTGTCAAACATGGTGGTGGCAGCATCATGGTTTGGGCCTGCTTTTCTTCAGCAGGGACAGGGAAGATGGTTAGAATTGATGGGAAGATGGATGGAGCCAAATACAGGACCATTCTGGAAGAAAACCTGATGGAGTCTGCAAAAGACCTGAGACTGGGACGGAGATTTGTCTTCCAACAAGACAATGATCCAAAACATAAAGCAAAATCTACAATGGAATGGTTCAAAAATAAACATATCCAGGTGTTAGAATGGCCAAGTCAAAGTCCAGACCTGAATCCAATCGAGAATCTGTGGAAAGAACTGAAAATTGCTGTTCACAAATGCTCTCCATCCAACCTCACTGAGCTCGAGCTGTTTTGCAAGGAGGAATGGGAAAAAATGTCAGTCTCTCAATGTGCAAAACTGATAGAGACATACCCAAAGCGACTTACAGCTGTAATCGCAGCAAAAGGTGGCGCTACAAAGTATTAACTTAAGGGGGCTGAATAATTTTGCACGCCCAATTTTTCAGTTTTTGATTTGTTAAAAAAGTTTGAAATATCCAATAAATGTTGTTCCACTTCATGATTGTGTCCCACTTGTTGTTGATTCTTCACAAAGTTCAAGGGGGCCGAATACTTTCGCAAGGCACTGTACTTCCCCAATCAGAGGTGTCCCAGATGGCACTCTATTCCCTATACAGTATAGTACACCACCTTTGACCAGGGCCCTATGTGGTGCCATTTCACACACAGCCAGACAATGGCCGTGTCCTAAATCTGGCTTGCCTACTACTTATTTAAACTCCAAACTTTGTACTAATTGTACCGCGTACTATTTAGAACATACTGTTTAGTACGATCATATGCAGTAAGGTCCAAATATCAACATACTACTCATCCATACTGAGAATGTGTCATCATATGTGCAATCCAGATTGTTCCCAGCAGTTTGTTGATGTTGTGGAACACGTCCCCTATTCGGGTTATCAGCTGTTGTCGAACATGCCTGTGTGAAAAGAAGATTCTCTTCCTCAAAAGTGTGCAGTGAATTCTACTAGATGAAAAGCCAAACTGAGTATGACATCCTGGCATTTAAAGCACACTAGATTATTGAAATTGCACACAATATAAACCTACATGTTTTTGCTAGAGGTGCAGCGGAATGGCCGATTAATTAGGGCCGATTTCAAGTTTTCATAACAATCGGTAATCTGCATTTTTGGATTCCGATTATGGCCGATTACTTTGCAATCCATGAGGAGACTGCGTGGCAGGCTGACCACCTGTTACGCGAGTGCAGCAAGGAGCTAAGGTAAGTTGCTAGCTAGCATTAAACTTACCTTATAAAAAACTATCAATCTTCACATAATCACTAGTTAAACTACACGTGGTTGATGATATTACTAGGTTTACTAGCTTGTCCTGTGTTGCATATAATCAATGTGGTGCCTGGTAATTTATCATCGAATCACAGCCTACTATGCAAAATGGGTGATGATTTAACTTGCGCATTCTCAAACAAAGCACAATCATTCCACGACTGTACCTAACCATAAACATCAACGCCTTTCTTAAAATCAATACACACAAGTATATTTTTTTTAAACTTGCATATCTAGTTAAAATAAATTCATGTTAGCAGGCAATTTTAACTAGGGAAGATGTGTCCCTTCTCTTGCGTTCATTGCAAGCAGAGTCAGAGTATATGCAACAGTTTGGGCCACCTGGCTCGCTGCGAACTAATTTGCCAGAATTTTACATAATTATGACATAACATTGAAGGTTGCGCAATGTAACAAGAATATTTAGACAACGGCTTGTATTTCTGTGTTTATTATAATTAATTCTATGGTTTGATAGAGCAGCCTGACTGAGCGGTAGAAGGCGACAGCAGGCTCGTAATACCCTGACTGCCGCGAATGCACGTCGCATGGGCGAGCGTTGCAAAATACATTTAGAAATCTATGTTATTCAATTATTGCACCCACACAGCTCGCGAGCGTCAACAGGCGTCTGCGTTGCCAAGAGATAAAATAGAAGTCCTTTCAATTTCTGACACAGATCACGCTGCAAGTCCAGTCTTTCCCATCTCCTCATTGTTTTATAGAAGCAGGTACCCACATGCCATCTCCTCATTGGTTATACCCACGTGGGTGATTGAAAGACGAAAAGTGTTGCCGGTTGTCATGGTAAAACTACGAAAGTTTAAATGCCATTCACCATATAAGGAGGAGAGATGACTAAAAACAATTCGGTGGACCGTTTAATGTGTGGAATAATTATCGGAGGAGAGGACCTTGTGCATTTCAGGTAAAATAACAACCTAATGATTATATCCCAGGTCAAATTAGCTAGCAACAGCAAGCTAGCTAAATAGGACAAATTAGCTAGCAAGTGCAAGCCCCAAATTAATGTTATTAGTTTAGAGTTTGTTTTGATATTTTAACCTGCGTGTCGTGATCGCGTTTGATGTGGGGGGACAAAATACATTTATGCACGATGGCGCACGAGCGCAGCGGTTTGGGTTCCGTGTTAGCCATGCTTGCTTCCCAGCGCTGTTTATGTCGTCAAGCCTATCAACTCCTGAGAGTAGGCTGGCAATACTAAAGTGCCTATTAGAACATCTAATAGTCAAAGGTATATGAAATACAAATGGTATAGAGAGAAATAGTCGATGCGTCATAATTCCTAAAATAACTACAACCTAAAACTTCTTAACTGGGAATATTGAAGAACTGGGAATATTGAACCACCAGCTTTAATATGTTCTGAGCAAGGAACTTAAACGTTAGCTTTTTTACATGGCACACATTGCACTTTTACTTTCTTCTCCAACACTGTGTTTTTTGCATTATTTAAACCAACATGAGCATGTGTAAGGGTTCTCGTCCTCCTCTTCTGATGAGGAGTAGCGAGAAGGATTGGAGGACCAATGCGCAGCGTGGTAAGTGTCCATAATGTTTTTAATAAAGACAATAGAACACTCTAACAAAACAATAAACGATGACGTGAATATACAAAACCATAACAGTACAGTGTAAACCAAACACTAACACGGAAAACAAACACCCACAACCCAAAAGTGAAAGCCAGGCTCCCTAAGTATGATTCTCAATCAGGGACAACAATTGACAGCTGCCTCTGATTGAGAACCATACTCAAAAACCAACATAGAAAAACAAACAGACTGCCCACCCAACTCAAGCCCCGACCATACTAAAACAAAGATATAATAACAGAACTAAGGTCAGAACGTGACAGCATGTTTCATTATTTGAGACAAAATAGATTTGATGTATTATATTAAGTTTTTAAAAAGTGTTCATTCAGTATTGTTGTAATTGTCATTATTACAAATATAATATATATATTTTTTTTTAAACCGGCTGATTAATCGGTATCTGCTTTTTTTGGTCCTCCAAAAATGGGTATCGCCGTTAAAGAAATCATAATCGGTCGAACTCTTGTTTTTGCATACTACACTGCTCAAAAATATGAAGGAAACACTTAAACAACACAATGTAACTCCAAGTCAAATCACACTTCTGTGAAATCAAACTGTCCACTTAGGAAGCATCACTGATTGACAATAAATTTCACATGCTGTCGTGCAAATGGAATAGACAACAGGTTGAAATTATAGGCAATTAGCAAGACACCCAATAAAGGAGTGGTTCTGCAGGTGATAACCACAGACCACTTCTCAGTTCCTATGCTTCCTGGCTGATGTTTTGGTCACTTTTGAATGCTGGCGGTGCTTTCACTCTAGTGGTAGCATGAGACAGAGTCTACAACCCACACAAGTGGCTCAGGTAGTGCAGCTCATCCAGGATGGGACATCAATGCGAGCTGTGGCAAGAAGGTTTCCTGTGTCTGTCAGCGTAGTGTCCACAGCATAGAGGCGCTACCAGGAGACAGGCCAGTACATCAGGAGACGTGGAGGAGGCCGTAGGAGGGCAACAACCCAGCAGCAGGACCGCTACCTCCGCATTTGTGCAAGGAGGAGCAGGAGGAGCACTGCCAGAGCCCTGCAAATGACCTCCAGCAGGCCACAAATGTGCATGTGTCTGCTCAAACTGTCAGAAACAGACTCCATGAGGGTGGTATGAGGGCCCAACGTCCACAGGTGGGGGTTGTGCTTACAGCCCAACACCGTGCAGGACGTTTGGCATTTGCCAGAGAACACCAAAATTGGCAAATTCGCCACTGGCGCCCTGTGCTCTTCACAGATGAAAGCAGGTTCACACTGAGCACATGTGACAGTCTGGAGACGCCGTGTCGATAACGTTCTGCTGCCTGCAACATCCTCCAGCATGACCGGTTTGGCGGTGGGTCAGTCATGGTGTGGGGTGGCATTTCTTTGGGAGGCCACACATCCCTCCATGTGCTCGCCAGAGGTAGCCTGACTGCCATTAGGTACCAAGATGAGATCCTCAGACCCCTTGTGAGACCATGTGCTGGTGTGGTTGGCCCTGGGTTCCTCCTAATGCAAGACAATGCTAGACCTCATGTGGCTGGAGTGTGTCAGCAGTTCCTGCAAGAGGAAGGCATTGATGCTATGGACTGGCCCGCCCGTTCCCCAGACCTGAATCCAATTGAGCACATCTGGGACATCATGTCTCGCTCCATCCACCAACGCCACATTGCACCACAGACTGTCCAGGAGTTGGCGGATGCTTTAGTCCAGGTCTGGGAGGAGATCCCTCAGGAGACCATCCGCCACCTCATCAGGAGCATGCCCAGGCGTTGTAGGGAGGTCATACAGGCACGTGGAGGCCACACACACTACTGAGCCTCATTTTGACTTGTTTTAAGGACATTACATCAAAGTTGGATCAGCCTGTAGTGTGGTTTTCCACTTTAATTTTGAGTGTGACTCCAAATCCAGACCTCCATGGGTTGATAAATTTGATTTCCATTGATAATTTTTGTGTGATTTTGTTGTCAGCACATTCAACTATGTAAAGAAAAAAGTATTTAATAAGAATATTTCATTCATTCAGATCTAGGATGTGTTATTTTAATGTTCCCTTTATTTTTTTGAGCAGTGTATTTAGGAGGCAAGTGTGGGTATTGGGACAAGACCAGTAACAAGTCTCTAGAGAATGATATGTAGTTCTATGAGGATATCGTCTCACAGACAGAGGTTTGTGTTGATCTGGAGGAGCAAATGCCATGTGACATGACTTCATTTGTCATATGTCTACACACAACCTCAGTGCACGTATCAATACACACACACACCTCGGACATCAATATAGACCCTGAACAAATGACCTTGAAAAGAGAGTACCTGGGCACACAAACACATTCATTCAGTTGTACACAAGTGACCTGTACGCAGGCTTATAAAGACAAGCATGGTGAGAAAAACAAACAAACAAACACACACACAGTGTACACTGTCTTCTAAAATGTTTGCTAAAGAGTCATGTAACCTTTAACGATCTGTAACCTCTACTTGAATGATAGAATTAGCCACGCTACCTTGTGTGTGTGTGTGTGTGTGTGTGTGTGTGTGTGTTTATGCATCGTTGGGAGAAAGAGCGAGAAAGAAAGAAACAAAATCTTTGTCCTCAACAGTTCTCTCCTTGTCGCCAGTGTTTCTCATAAATCCGAGACATATGGTGAAAACCTCCCATCGCCACTCTGAAGCCTTCAAAACAGGAAGCAGTGGTCAGTCACAAAGCAACTTCCTGTGGTGGTCTGGGGCATCACAGGAAGAACTGAACTGAAGAGCCAAGCTCCTAGACATGAGACAAAGCGGCATCCAAATGCACCCTATTTCCCTACGTAGTGCACTACTTTTGACCAGGGCCCATTGGGGACAAACAAGATTGTAGATGCATTGAAACCACAGAGTTGTGTTCTCTGAAATGAAGCTGTTGGGAAGCATTGCGAATGTTTTTTTTTTTTTTATCACAAATGTATGTATGTATCTACACTATATATGCAAAAGTATGTTTCAGCCACACCCGTTGCTGACAGGTGTATAAAATCAAGCACGCAGCCAAGAAATCTCCATAGACAAACATTGACAGTAGAATGGCCTTACTTATGAGCTCAGGGACTTTCAACGTGGCACTTTCATAGGATGCCACCTTTCCAACAAGTCTGTTCATCAAATTTCTGCCCTTCTAGAGCTGTCCCTGTCAACTGTAAGTGCTGTTATTGTAAAGTGTAAACGTCTAGGAGCAACAACGGCTCAGCCGCGAAGTGGTAGGCCACACAAGCACACAGAACAGGACCGCTGAGTGCTGAAGCTCTTAAAAGTCCTCTGACCTTGGTGGCAACACTCACTACGAGTTTCAAACTTTCCCTGGAAACAATGTGAGCACAAGAACGGCTACTTGGCCATGGAAATGGGTTTCCATGGCCGAGCAGCCGCAAACAAGCCTAAGATCACCATGCTATGCATCGGCTGGAGAGGTGTACAGCTTGCCTCCATTGGACTCTAGAGCAGTGAAAATACGTTCTCTGGAGTGATGAATCACGCTTCACCATCTGGCAGTCCAACAGACAAATCTGGGCTTAGCAGATGGCAGGAGAACACTACAGTTGGCACTATGCATTGAGGTAGGTAAAGGTTGGTGGAGGAGGAATAATGGTCTGTGGCTGTTTTTCATGGTTTGGGCTAGGCCCCTTAGTTCCAGTGAGTGGAAATTTTAACACTACAGCATACACTAGCATTCTAGGAGATTCTGTGCTTCCAACTTTGTGGAAACAGTTTGGGGAAGGCCCTTTCCTGTTTCAGCATAACAATTCCCCCGTGCACAAAGCGAGGTCATTTTAGACCCAAGCCACCCCCTGTACCTGGACTTTGAATTACTCCCCCCTGGGCGCAGGTATAGGGCACCCCTCAGCAGGAAAAACAGAACGAGACAATCATTTGTGCCAGGTGTGATAAGAAAAGGCTAGTCTTTTCTTTAAAAAAAAAATATATATATATATCTTATTATTATTATTTTTATTGGTGCGTAACTGTTATGAAAATTGTGTTGTCAATCTTGTTTTGTATTTAAACGGCACTTTAAATGTGTACATGACACTGCAACAAAATTTACCCACGGGGACAATAAAGTCAGTAAGTAAGTAAGTAAGTCCATACAGAAATGGTTTGTCGAGATCGTTGTGGAAGAACTTGGGATGAATTGGAACACCGACTGCAATCCAGGCCTAATCACCCAACATCAGTGCCCGACCTCACTAATGCTCGTGGCTGAATGGAAGTCCCTGCAGCAATGTTCCAACATCTATTGGAAAGCCTTCCCAGAATATATACATGTAGGTCCATCATAATTTCTACATATTCTATCTAGTTTTAGACGCTCAAGTGTGGCCTGAGCAGACAGGAGAGATCCATTTTACTGCATTATATGGGTGAGTGAACAGATGCAGGGAGAGAAAGATGGAGAACAAGAGAAGGAAATGGCAGATAAGCAGGGAGAGGTTCTCAGGGCCTGAGGTTCTGAGGGGAAGTATGAGGAATAAACAGGGGATATAGCTAAAAATGAAAAGCAGTATCAATGGAAATCTATGATAGATAGAGGTATGCCGAAAGAGAGCGAGGAGAGATATAGACGTGGGGGGATGAAGGTCGGAACAGAGAATACTGTGTGTGCTAAATAAATCCAAGCCTTTCCTGGAATGCATTAATACTGAAAGCTTTGGCACACAGACAGACCACATTCCTAAATCACAGACCCTTTAATCAACCATTCTCTAACCACTGACCTAATTCCAGAAGATAAAGCTGTGTGTGAAAATGTGTGAGGGTGTGTGCACGTTGTATAGATAGGTGCCTTGTAGCAGGAAAGATAACTTTATCCCATTAGCAGATTGAATGAAATGGAACAATCCTCCCATCAATTTTACAGGTAGAATAAACCTCTTCAAAATGGCATGGCTCCCAAAAGTATCCTCGGTCATAACAGACTTCATATGGGCAAATAAAACTCATAGAATAAAATAGGAAGGTTTTACATCTTCCTGAGTCTGAGGGTGGTTTTAACCTTCCAGATGTGGAACTGTATCAATTAGCCACCCAACGAGACTTGAGATGTAGAGTTAAATGCACTAAACTGGAACAATGGGTACATATTGAAGATGCGCATACTCAATCACAGATAATTTTTTACGTGTTTGTTTTCAAAGGATGGAGCTAAGAACATGAACAATTTCCCAGTTAGAACACTAGAACAACATGGAAGATTTAACTGATTCTACAAGAACCAATATCACTCCTAAAAACACACCCCTATTGAGCAATCCTTGGATAGCTTTTCAGAATTCACAAATAAATTCACCCACATGGGAAACTAAAAGGTATAAAATAAATGACTTGGTAACAGGAAATACAATTATTTCCATGACAGAATTAAAAGGCCATTTTGGACTGACCAATGTGACATTTTTAAATACATGCAACTTAATAGTTGTAGATCACAACATTTTTATTTTAAACATTTTGGACATCAAAGCAATGTTGAAGTAATTCTATTTTAGTCAGAAAATGAAATTCATATGATAGTTAAGATATATAAAACCTTGCAGAGAGCATATCCAACTGACAATCTCTTAGAAAAAAATATAAACTAAACTATTGGAACCAAGACCTAAAAATAATTGATATAACGGCACAAGATGGAGGGAGTGTTGGAACATAACAAAATAAATTACAGTGAAAGAAAATGTATGCTTAATCCAGTATAAACCAATGTACAGAGTGGATTATTCAAGAAACAAAATGTACACAATCGACAGCACAACGGCAGAGTCACGTCTTAAGTGTAAAACTACAAATGACTCAATAATGAATGCTTTCTGGGAGTGGCATAAAGGTCAAAAGTTATGGGCGGAGTTAGAAAGTTGGCTGTCAGACGTTTTACAGTGTAAGTTTACTTTTAATCCATCTATCGGCATATTTGACGACACAACATATGAGGGTGCGGTGAGATACCCAATGGGTTGGACCATACTTTTCTCATCAGTTATTTTGAAAAAACTTTACTTAACTGGAAATCAAATGATCCTCCGTCGTTAAAACAGAGGATTAATCAAATTCATTATTTAAATATTGACAAAATGTGGGCTACAGAGAGAAACAAAACAGTGCAATTTGAAGCCATTATGGCATAAAGTGTGTTACAAGCGCTGAAGATATCCCAAAAATGTGAAATGAAAAGGGATGTTATTGTGAGACGGATGGGTATGAATACAGTGGGAGCATGTGGGTCTGAGCAATTATGATGTCATTAATGTTTGTTGAAATGAATGTATGTCTGAGTTGTTGTTTTTGTTTTTATCCATCTGTTTTTCTCTGTATGCTGAAGGTTGGGCAGTCCCAGCCAACATCATGTCTAGTTTAGTGGAGCTGTGTTTGTGGGATGTTAAGTTGTCTTTCTATATTGTTTATAACATTTTTTTTAAGTATTTAAAAAATAATTAGGATGTAGTGTAGGTCATTAGTGGGCAGACTACTAATTAAGAGACGATCAAGAGACACACAGTAGGTACCAGCAGGCATAAACACATGGCTATCTGAGATCTCTGTGCTAAAAACAAAACACACACACAACCAAACCCATAACACAAAAAAAATCTAATAAATGTTCTGGACAGGGAGTCTTAGAATTCAAAAAGTGTAGGCCTAACTATGATCATTTTGTCCCACTTCCTCAACTGTGTGTGTGTGTGTGTGTGTGTGTGTGTGTGTGTGTGTGTATGACATTCATGCATTTTGTGTGCGCATGCGTGCGTACGTACGTACATGATACAGTATGGGAAAGGAAGTCACTGTTACAACGGGGAGGAGAAACAGGAAGTGTGAAGTGGTTGTGTCATTCCCTCAGCAACAACATGATTCAACACACCATTTACTTCGCAACACCCACACCAATCCATAAACAGCAGATGGACTCAGTCAAGTCAAAACCACCAACTAAGAGCTTACCAGAATTATCTCTCCTCAAGTCAAAATCAACCAACTAAGAGCTTACCAGAAGTATCTCTCCTCAAGTCAAAACCATCAACTAAGAGCTTACCAGAAGTATCTCTCCTCAAGTCAAAACCACCAACTAAGAGCTTACCAGAAGTGTCTCTCCTTCTGTACAAATCTTTGATGTTCCAGATGAGATGCATGTTTTAGGATGATTCTCAGGTAAAAGAGCGGACATGATGAAGGTAATTCAGACAAAGAGTTAACCACAGTTTCTGCTTAAAACGTGACAGCAGCCCTCAGCTGTCCTGTAGGCCCTCAGTTCAACCCCAAACCTACTGAACCACCAGAGGCTGGAGGGAGGTGGAGTTTGAGTTATCAAGCACATTGTAAATATTTGTTTGGATGTTTGGGCATGAGCAGGGTATTTGTTTAAAATGTAGGACGCCTCAGTGAAGCCTTAAAGAGTTAGGCGGTGATGAATCTGGTGATTGTTATCACACACACACACACACACACACACACACACACACACACACACACACACACACACACACACACACACACACACACACACACAGTTGAAGACGGAAGTTTACATACAGTACACTTGGGTTGGAGTCATTAACTCGTTTTTCAACCACTCCACAAATTTCTTGTTAACAAACATTCATTTTGGCAAGTCGGTTAGGACATCTACTTTGTGCATGACACAAGTCATTTTTCCAACAATTGTTTACAGACAGATTATTTCAATTATAATTCACTGTATCACAATTCCAGTGGGTCAGAAGTTTACATACACTAAGTTGACTGTGCATTTAATCAGCTTGGAAAATTCCAGAAAATGATGTAATGGCTTTAAAAGCTTCTGAGAGGCTAATTGACATAATTGGAGGTGTACCTGTGGATGTATTTCAAGGCCTACCTTCAAACTCAGTGCCTCTTTGCTTGACGTCATGGGAAAATTAAAAGAAATCAGCCAAGACCTCAGAAAAAAATTGTGGACCTCCACAAGTCTGGTTCAGGTACCACGTTCATCTGTACAAACAATAGTACGCAAGTTTCAACATCATGAGACCACGCAGCCGTCATACCGCTCAGGAAGGAGACGCATTATGTCTCCTAGAGATGAACGCACTTTGGTGAGAAAAGTGCAAATCAATGCCAGAACAACAGCAAAGGACCTTGTGAAGATGCTGGTGGAAACTGGTACGAAAGTATCTATATCCACAGTAAAACTAGTCCTATAACAACATAACCTGAAAGGCTGCTCAGCAAGGAAGAAGCCACTGCTCCAAAACCGCCATAAAAAAGCCAGACTATGGTTTGCAACTGCACATGGGGACAAATATCCTAATTTTTGGAGAAATGTCCTCTGGTCTAATGAAACAAAAATAGAACTGTTTGGTCATAATAACCATCGTTATGTTTGGAGGAAAAATGGGGAGGCTTGCAAGCCGAAGAACACATCCCAACCGTGAAGCACGGGGGTGGCAGCATCATGTTGTGGGGGTGCTTTGCTGCAGGAGGGACTGATGCACTTCACAAAATAGATCGCATCATTAGAAAGGAAAATTGTGCATATATTGAAGCAACATCTTAAAACATCAGTTAAAGCTTGGTCGCAAATGGGTCTTCCAAATGGACAATGACTCCAAGCATACTTCCAAAGTTGTGGCAAAATGGCTTAAGGACAACAAAGTCAAGGTATTGGAGTGGCCACCACAAAGCCCTGACCACAAAGCCCTGACCTCAATCCTATGGAAAATTTGTGGGAAGAACCCCTGAGTCAATACATGTTAGAATCACCATTGGCAGCGATTACAGCTGTGTCTCTAAGAGCTTTGTACACCTGGATTGTAAAATATTAGCATTTTTCAAGTTCTTCAAGCTCTGTCAAGTTGGTTGTTGATCATTGCTAGACAGCCATTCTCAAGTCTTGCCATGCATTTTCAAGACAATTTAAGTCAAAACTGTAACTAGGCCACTCAGGAACACACAATGTCATCTTGGTAAGCAACTCTAGTGTATATTTAGCCTTGAGTTGTAGGTTATTGTACTGCTGAAAGGTGAATTTGTCTCCCAGTGTCTTTTGGAAAGCAGACTGAACAAGGTTTAACTCTAGGATTTTGCCTGTGATTAGCTCTATTCCGTTTCTTTTTATCTTAAAACAAATTCTAGTCCTTGCCAATGACAAGCATACCCGTAATATGATGCAGCCAGCACCATGCTTGAAAATATTAAGGATGGTACTCAGTGATGTGTTGTGTTGGATTTGCCCCAAACATAACGCAAATTCATTTCTTTGCCAAATTTGTTGCAGTTTTACTTTAGTGCCTTATTGAAAACAGGATGCATGTTTCGGGAAATTGTTTATTCTGTACAGGCTTCCTTCTTTTCACTCAATCATTTAGGCTTGTATTGTGGAGTAACTACAATGTTGTTGATCCATCCTCAGTTTTCTCCTATCATAGCCATTAAACTCTAACTATTTTAAAGTCATTGGCCTCATGGTGAAATCCTTTGAGCAGTTCCTTCCTCTCCGGCAACTGAGTTAGGAAAGACGCCTGTATCTTTGTAGTGACTGGGTGTATTGATACTTGAAAAATTTAAGGAGAGCAGCACACTCTAGGAGCTTAGATGCAATAATTGAATAACCAACGCTTCAACAGACAAGCTGTCTTCATCAGGGTATAATGACAAGTGTAACTACAAGTGTAATGGCTGTGCTCAATGCAATGGCACATATAAATGTAGCTCCTTCAAAAACCACAAAACAGGGCAACCGATCCCAATTAAAGGTGTTATCATGGGCTCCACTAAGGCAGTTATTAATCTTAGAACTTGTCCTTGTAGTAAAATGTATGTGGGTAAAGCAAAGCGCAAAAAAAAGTACGAATCTCGGAGCATCGTAGCACCATTAGGTGTAAAAACTCGACTTACCCAGTTGCGGCCCACTTTTTGGAAGCAAACCACCCCGATTTCATCCCTATGTTATATTGGCATTAAACATGTCACCCTCCCTAGGAGAGGGGGTGACCTCAACAATTTATTGTTAAAACGAGAGGCTGCCTGGATCTTTAATTTAAAGACCCTTTCTCCCTTCGGTCTCAATGAAGACTTTGATCTGAAGCCAGTCTTGTGATTATTGTGATTTTGCTATTGTACATGTTTGTAGGCTTATGTAGCCACATTGTATCTATGATCGTATGCTATCCATGTTTTTTGCATGTTATTTTGATATCTGAAGATTAAGCAATGATATCAAGCCACACCTGGCCGTGATTACAGACACCTGTGTGTGTCCTTTGACACTATATAAACTAGTGACCAGCAGTGTTTGTCATTGTACCCTGATGAAGACAGCTTGTCTGTTGAAACGTTGATTATTAAATTATTGCATCTGAGCTCCTAGAGTGTGCGGCTCTCCTTAAATTGTTAGTGTTCTACTCCGCTGGCCAGCTGCTCGCCTAAACAGGTGTACATTTCTTTTGCCTTTAGATGGATGTACTGATTCACCATCCAAAGTGTAATTAACTTCACCATGCTCAAAGGGATATTCAATGTCTGTTTATTTTACCCATCTACCAATAGGTACTCTTCTTTGCAAGGCATTGGAAAAACCTCCCTGGTCTTTGTGGTTGAATTCACTGCTCAACTGAGGGGCCTCACAGATACTCGTATGTGCGGGGTACAGAGATGAGGTATTCATTCAAAATCATGTTAAACACTATTATTGCACACAGAATGAGTCCATGCAACTTATGTGACTTGTTAAGCACATTTTTACTCCTGAACTTATTTAGGTCAGTGACACATTTCAATTGAATCCATTTTAAATTCAGACTAACACAACAACTTGTGGGAAAGGGGGGGTGAATACTTTCTGAAGGCACTGCATGTATGTGAGGAAAACAGAATTAGCTGTGTGATTCAGAAAACATCATTTGTTCCATCACAACCACTGAAGGAAAAATATTTAAAGTTGTTGGTTTGCTGTGGTTACTGGTTCTAAAACAGCCTGAAGCAATGGGAAGTGATCTAAAGTAGGCCAGAGCATGCTAAAGTGGGCCAAAGACGTCAATCAATGTTAACCAAAGTAGCAGGTTGGAAGAGCTACAATTCAAACCATATCCTTCCCCAGCTGTCTGCCAACCCCCCAGGCTAACACTGTTCTCACAGTCAGAACACACACACACACACACACACTGGGCAATCATTAATACTCATACAATACTACAAACACAGACCAGATTTGTCATCCAAACAGTTGAAAATATACCACTCAAGTTCCAAACAAACTCACTACACCTAACCACCCCCGCTGCCCCTCCATACGCAGAGACAGGATACTAGACAGATACAGGGTACTCCTCAGAGACAGGTTACCCCTCAGAGACAGGATACTAGACAGATACAGGGTACTCCTCAGAGACAGGTTACCCCTCAGAGACAGGATACTAGACAGATACAGGGTACCCCTCAGATACAGGGTACCCCTCAGAGACAGGATACTAGACAGATACAGGGTACCCCTCAGATACAGGGTACCCTTCAGATACAGGATACTAGACAGATACAGGGTACCCCTCAGATACAGGGTACCCCTCAGATACAGGATACTAGACAGATACAGGGTACCACTCAGATACAGGGTACCCCTCAGAGACAGGTTACCCCTCAGAGACAGGTTACCACTCAGAGACAGGATACTAGACAGATACAGAGTACCCCTCAGAGACAGGTTACCACTCAGAGACAGGATACTAGACAGATACAGGGTACCCCTCAGAGACAGGTTACCACTCAGAGACAGTATACTAGACAGATACAGGGTACCCCTCAGATACAGGGTACCCCTCAGATACAGGATACTAGACAGATACAGGGTACCCCTCAGAGACAGGTTACCCCTCAGAGACAGGTTACCACTCAGAGACAGGATACTAGACAGATACAGGGTACCCCTCAGAGACAGGTTACCCCTCAGAGACAGGTTACCACTCAGAGACAGGATACTAGACAGATACAGGGTACCCCTCAGAGACAGGTTACCACTCAGAGACAGGATACTAGACAGATACAGGGTACCACTCAGAGACAGGTTACCCCTCAGAGACAGGTTACTACTCAGAGACAGGATACTAGACAGATACAGGGTACCCCTCAGAGACAGGTTACCACTCAGAGACAGGATACTAGACCGATACAGGGTACCACTCAGAGACAGGTTACCACTCAGAGACAGGATACTAGACAGATACAGGGTACCCCTCAGAGACAGGTTACCCCTCAGAGACAGGTTACCCCTCAGAGACAGGATACTAGACAGATACAGGTTACCCCTCAGAGACAGGTTACCACTCAGAGACAGGTTACCACTCAGAGGCAGGTTACCACTCAGAGACAGGTTACCACTCACACTCAGAGACAGGTTACCACTCAGAGACAGGTTACCACTCAGAGACAGGTTACCACTCAGAGACAGGTTACCACTCAGAGACAGGTTACCACTCAGAGACAGGTTACCACTCAGAGACAGGTTACCACTCAGAGGCAGGTTACCACTCAGAGACAGGTTACCACTCAGAGACAGGTTACCACTCAGAGACAAGGCACTACCCAGAGCACCCTTACATATCTACTCAGCCTGCACGTACACCAGACAAGAAGAGAGGATTAAACAGGCCTCTGTCCCAAAGAAGTTAACCATGTAGGGAATAAGGCACCATGTGGGATCCAGCCCAGGCCAAGGATGGAGAGAGGAAGAGGGGGTAAAAGGAGGATAGGAGGGAAGAGGAAGAGAAGAAGAGCAATAGGGAGGAAAGACAGTAAATAGGAGAGGTGATCTCCAGACATATGAGACAGACAGTTAAACTCTCCCCTACATGCCCCTATCCAAACACACACACACAGCTAAATGCTCAGAATTATGTTCAAAAGGTCAATAATGTCATATCTCCAGTTTTCCTACATACTGTACCACATAGGGATTGATCTCATCCCGAGGATAATGATCCAAACACACCAACACAGTCATGAGGATGGCACGAAAACACCTGTTCCCCCTCAGGAGGTTGAAAAGGTTTGGCATTGGTCCTCAGATCCTCAAATTCTACAGCTGCACCATTGAGAGCATCTTGACTGGCTACATCCCCACTTGGTATTGACTGGCTACATTCCCACTTGGTATGGCAACTGCTTGACATCTGAGCGTAAAGCACAACATAGTGTAGTGTGTATGACCTAGTACATCACTGGGGCTGAGCTCCCTGCCATCCAGGACCTCTATACCAGGCTGTCAGAGGAAGGTACGGAAAATTGTTGAAGACTCCAGCCCCCCAAGTCTGAAGCACCAAGTCTGAAACCAACAGGACCCTGAACAGAGCACCAAGTCTGGGACCAAAGGGCTCCTGAACAGAGCACAAAGTCTGGGATCAAAAGGCTCCTGAACAGAGCACCAAGTCTGGGACCAAAAGGCTCCTGAACAGCTTCTACCCCCCAAGCCATAAGACTGCTGAACAGTTAATACAAATGGCTACCTGAACTATTTACATTGACCCCCTTTGTATTTGCACTGACTCTCTAGCATCCGGCTCTACCCACACAATCACTGGACTCTACTCAGGCAGGTCACCCATGACACAAGTCAGTATTCGACATCCATCCATGTCTGAGGATGTCGGGCGATGAAGTGGAAACCGGCCGCTAGGGGCAACAGTGAGCGCTGTTACCTTGAGGCTTTGTGGACGGGGATGGCGGCGGGGCGTAAACGTCTGCCTCTGGTTCCAAATGCTGCATGTTCGAATCCAACGATAAAAAGTTGTTTTTGATATTTTTGTTTTGTGCCAGTCTCAAACCTGAACCCTTACCTTAACTATTCAGAGCTAATGCTTAATCTTAACCTTTGAACGATAAAGAGAGGTAACCAGACACTTTGAAATGTGATGTTTGAGAAGCATGGATGAACATCTAATTGTGACGTGAGACTGTGAGAGTTGGTAGCTCTACCCACACAGTCACACATACTACACAGACACTCCAACACAAACTACATATGCTCACACACCCACTCACTCACGCTGCTGCTACTATGTGTATTATTTATCCTGGTTGTCATTTTCACCCTTACCTACAGTGCCTTGCGAAAGTATTCGGCCCCCTTGAACTTTGCGACCTTTTGCCACATTTCAGGCTTCAAACATAAAGATATAAAACTGTATTTTTTGTGAAGAATCAACAACAAGTGGGACACAATCATGAAGTGGAACGACATTTATTGGATATTTCAAACTTTTTTAACAAATCAAAAGCTGAAAAATTGGGTGTGCAAAATTATTCAGCCCCTTTACTTTCAGTGCAGCAAACTCTCTCCAGAAGTTCAGTGAGGATCTCTGAATGATCCAATGTTGACCTAAATGACTAATGATGATAAATACAATCCACCTGTGTGTAATCAAGTCTCCGTATAAATGCACCTGCACTGTGATAGTCTCAGAGGTCCGTTAAAAGCGCAGAGAGCATCATGGAGAACAAGGAACACACCAGGCACGCCCAATTTTTCAGTTTTTGATTTGTTAAAAAAGTTTGAAATATCCAATAAATATCGTTCCACTTCATGATTGTGTCCCACTTGTTGTTGATTCTTCACAAAAAAATACAGTTTTATATCTTTATGTTTAAAGCCTGAAATGTGGCAAAAGGTCGCAAAGTTCAAGGGGGCCGAATACTTTCGCAAGGCACTGTACATGTACATATTACCTCGTACCCATGCACATTGACTCATATTACCTCGTACCCATGCACATTGACTCATATTACCTCGTACCCATGCACATTGACTCATATCACCTCGTACCCATGCACATTGACTCATATTACCTCGTACCCATGCACATTGACTGATATTACCTCGTACCCATGCACATTGACTCATATTACCTCGTACCCATGCACATTGACTCATATTACCTCGTACCCATGCACAATGACTCATATCACCTCGTACCCATGCACATTGACTCGGTACAGGTAATCCTTGTATATGGTCTCATTATTGTATTGTGTTACTATTTCCTTTAAATAAATAAAAACATTTTAAATCTGTGTTGTTGGGAAAGGGTTCGTAAGTAAGCATTTCACAGTAAAGTCCACACCTGTTGTATTCTGCACGTGACAAATAAAATGGTATTTGATTTTAATTCTTGAGATGTACCATTGTGGCAAACTTAAATGTGTAGGCTACGTGGCTCACTTTAGTTGGTAGAGCATGGCGCTTGCAAAGACAGGATGTGGGTTTGATTCCCACTGGAGACACCCATATAAAAATGTATGCATGCACTACTGTAAGTTTTATTCATTTTTTTATTTATTTTTTCCAAAGTGACTTTGGATAAAAGCGCCTGTATGTATGTATGTATGTACAGTTGAAGTCGGAAGTTTTCATACACTTAGGTTGGAGTCATTAAAACTCGTTTTTCAACCACTCCACAAATTTCTTGTTAACAAACTATAGTTTTGGCAAGTCAGTTAGGACATCTACTTTGTGCATGACACAAGTCATTTGTCCAACAATTGTTTACAGACAGATTATTTCACTGTATCACAATTACAGTGGTTTACATACACTAAGTTGACTGTGCCTTTAAACAGCTTGGAAAATTCCAGAAAATGATGTCATGGCTTTAGATGCTTCTGATAGGCTAATTGACATCATTTGAGTCAATTGGAGGTGTACCTGTGGATGTATTTCAAGGCCTACCTTCAAACTCAGTGCCTCTTTGCTTGACATCATGGGAAAAAACAAATGAAATCAGCCAAGATCTTGTAGCCCTCCACAAGTCTGGTTCATCCTTGGGAGCAATTTCCAAACGCCTGAAGGTACCACATTCATCTGTACAAACAATAGTACGCAAGTATAAACACCATGGGACCACGCAGCCGTCATACCGCTCAGGAAGGAGACAGGTTCTGTCTCAGAGATGAACGTACTTTGTGGCAAAAAGTGCAAATCAATCCCAGAACAACAGCAAAGGACCTTGTGAAGATGCTGGAAGAAACAGGTACAAAGGTATCTATATCCACAGTAAAACGTGTCCTATATCGACATAACCTGAAAGGCCGTTCAGCAAGGAAGAAGCCACTGCTCCAAAACCGCCATTAAAAAAGCCAGACTACGGTTTGCAACTGTACATGGGGACAAAGATCGTACTTTTTGGAGAAATGTCCTCTGGTCTAATGAAACAAAAATAGAACTGTTTGGCCATAATGGCCATCGTTATGTTTGGAGGAAAAAGGGGGATGCTTGCAAGCCGAAGAACACCATCCCACCGTGAAGCACGGGGGTGGCAGCATTATGTTGTGGGGGTGCTTTGCTGCAGGAGAGACTGGTGCACTTCACAAAATTGGTGGCATCATGCGAAAGGAATCAATCAGGGACATCAATCAGGAAGTTAAAGCTTGGTCGCAAAAGGTTCTTCCAAATGGACAATGACCCCAAGTATACTTCTAAAGTTGTGGCAAATTGGCTTAAGGACAACAAAGTCAAGGTATTGGAGTGGCCATCACAAAGCCCTGACTTCAATCCTATAGAAAATGTGTGGGCAGAACTGAAAAAGCATGTGCGAGCAAGGAGGCCTACAAACCTGACTCAGTTACACCAGCTCTGTCAGGAGGACTGGGCCAAAATTCACCCAACTTATTGTGGGAAGCTTGTGGAAGACTACCCAAAACGTTAGACCAAAATGAAACAATTACCAAATATGAATTGAGTGTATGTAAACTTCTGACCCACTGGATATGTGATGAAATGAATAAAACCTGAAATAAATAATCCTCTCTATTATTATTCTGACATTTCACATTCTTAAAATAAAGTGGTGATCCTAACTGACCTAAGACGGGGAATTTTTTATGAGGATTAAATGTCAGGAATTGTGAGAAACTGAGTTTAAATGTATTTGGCTAAGGTGTATGTAAACTTCCGACTTCGTATGTATGTATGCATGTATGTATGCATGTATCTTTGTGTTCAGTTGTCCCATGCCGTGTCGTTCTCTGCTGCCCTTTGAAGATACACAGTTTGTGTTGCAAGTTAGACGTGTGCTGTAGCTATCACCACCACATCAAACAAACGCAGCACCAGCAGATAGCAGCGCTGTGGCTCCACACTCTGCCGCATACGTCGAGCAGCAACGCCCTTGCAGAGAAGTCATTTAACGCCACTTTCAGCACAGCGTGGGACAGAGCTGGTTATTTTAGGCGCCACACAACTTTTCTGAAACATGACAGAAAGGTAAACACATTTGTGTTTCTGACAATCCTTTACTGGCAACGCAGAAACAAATAAATTCAACGAATAGAAAGAGAAAGTGAAAAAAGGAGTGAGGAAGGAAGTTATAGTTGAAAGAGAGTGACAGCAACAAAACTTGAGAGAGAAAGTTAGAGAAAGTTTGAGAGGGCGAGAAAGAGAGAGAGAGCGGGTGAGAAAGAGAGAGAGTGAGAGAGGTGACGGCAACAAAACTTGAGAGAGAAAGTTAGAGAAAGTTAGAGAAGGCGAGAAAGAGAGAGAGAGAGGGTGAGAAAGAGAGAGAGTGAGAGAGGTGACGGCAACAAAACACGAGAGAGAAAGTTATGGGGGAGAGAGAGAGAGAGAGGTGACGACAACAAAACACGAGAGAGAAAGTTAGAGGAGAGAGAGAGAGGTGACGGCAACAAAACACGAGAGAGAGAGGGGGAGAGAGAGATGGCGCGAGAGAGAGAGATGGCGCGAGAGAGAGAGAGTCATCAGTATCTCTAACTGTTTGTGACTCAAAGCAACATTGCAACATCAAATGTGAGGAAATTGGCCAACCTCCTGCCCTGCCAAGCGCTGGGAGCGAATCAGACCGGCACAGAGCCAACATTGACGACAAGTCATTCCTCTGTAGGGAGCAGTATCATACAAAACTGGCAACGTAAGAGATCAATATAAGGCCTAATAAAACATTCAGCAAAACCTACAACACAAGATGAACTGTTTGGACAAGCCCAAAGTTTATGAATTAAACATTAAAGTCCCATAAAGAAACATAAGTCTTGCTGTGATCACAGATCAAGCAATGATTTCATCACATACTTGAGTCCTTCTCACCAGTTGTCAGATTACCTTCGGGATGTGAAGATAAAGGATTTATTTCAAAGTTTAAAACAGGGATGAAGTCTGTCTAAAGTAGAAGAATAAAGAGGGAGGAGCTGGGTCAGATGGGTCATTCCATCCAGCCCAGTCCAAAGATCTACGAATAAGTCTGTCTTTCTGTCTGTCTTGAAAATGAAGACAACGCAAAGCTAGCTTAGTAATAGGCCTAGAGATAGGCATTAAAAACACTGCCAAATAATAGCCTATTTATTTCAAGCATGTATTGCATTCATTGCCAGCAGCTGGAGCGCAAGGATCTGGGGTGCATCTCAATAGTCTAAAGGTGCTTCCTCTCCTTGTATCCTTCCCTTTATCTGCATTGATCTGGAAAGACAGGATAGGTGAAAGCGATCACCTGTTCAGGTCTTGCCAATCAGTGTGGTCTAAAGAGAGGGACTGGGAGAAGAAGAGGCAACAGGGAGGAGAGGAGACAGGGAGAAGGAGAGGAGACAGGGAGAAGGAGAGGAGACTGGGAGAAGGAGAAGAGACTGGGAGAAGGAGAGGAGACTGGGAGAAGTAGAAGAGACTGGGAGAAGGAGAGGAGACTGGGAGAAGGAGAGGAGACTGGGAGAAGGAGAGGAGACTGGGAGAAGGAGAGGAGACTGGGAGAAAGGAGAGGAAACAGATAGGAGACAGGGAGAAATAGTATTTAATGCCCTCCAACCTTTACCTTGATAATACTGCTCCGCCTAGGGATTCCTTTGGCATCTGTAGTTTCTCCCGCTCCCGGTTTGTCAGTCATTGGGGATCCGGGACCAGTTTCAGGTTGGACAGCAGTCACGGTGTCTGACACCCCGCAGCCTCCGTTGGACAGCAATTTCTCACGATGCGTCTCGAGGCTCACCCCATTGCCTGGCGAGGGTTTCATCCCAGCAACAGGTGGCGCGCACCCTAAACTGTCTTTAAATCCGCTATAAATGTGGATTTTCGTTCACGGTAGCTGTGTGTAGGTCTTGATTGGTGATCGCCTCGCTACGTGAAATAACTGACAATAATACGATCCACGATGCTTCAGCACGCCAAAGCGACAATGCTTTTTAACAGACAGCCACACAGCCCGTGTTATCTTGCAAAGTAGACTACCCAAAAGATATCCTCTACAAATCTTGATTCTCCGTCGGTAGACATTGCTTTACACGAGAATGGGAATGCCAATGATAGAAATAATCTGCAGCATCACCTTCTGCCGGCGACTCACCAGAATGGAAATTCAAAAAGAGATTTATGTTACAATGAACCGGATGGCACACCTCAAGTGCCCTGCGCAGTTG
Source organism: Oncorhynchus mykiss (assembly GCF_057628025.1). Taxonomy (NCBI): domain Eukaryota; kingdom Metazoa; phylum Chordata; class Actinopteri; order Salmoniformes; family Salmonidae; genus Oncorhynchus; species Oncorhynchus mykiss. The sequence continues at coordinate 14,842,920 of NC_143051.1, read as the reverse complement.
TAACCACTCCTGACGGCGCTATAGTCATCTTCATAACAGGGAAGTGAAAGCAACTGGCTTCAGGGGTCATGTCTAGATGGGATACAGATTTTGTCAAATTGACGTCAAAACTATTTTTTTGTGCATTTTAGCAAACCTTAACCTAATTATCCTAACCTGCTGCATAAATTCTCCTAAACCTGCTACGAAAAGTCAAGTTTGACAAGAGCTGTATCCCTTCTAGATAAAACTGCTTCGGGGTCTTGACTTGTCAGTTCTCACCACCTAACCGTTGTAGCCTAGGCATAGTCTATACTACTACAGTAGATGAGCAGCATATTTCCAGCTGGTGTCGAATTTATTCACTGTCTGCGTGGAAACAGTGGCGCGAGTGTTACACTTTGGGCACCTACCTATTGATGGGTTTTCATACAACAGCCTAGTACGGATGCAATATTGGCTACGTTTCCATAAACATGTCTACTTCTTCTTGACTGGTAAGTGTGAACCGTGGTGATCCCCACATGGCATGAAACAGATTACCCTCCTGAGACCCAGCAATTCATTTGTGTCCTCTCTAGTGGACATCAGTTATTGGTCAGTATCTCTGAGTCCATTCAAGCCACTGCGTTAACTCCTGTAGTCCCTTTGAGAAGACATTATGGGCTTTCCAATATCACATGTGTGTTACCTTGACAACTTTACCTTCCTGGTTCTTAAAAAAATGTCTGCCTACAAAAGTAGCACATTTTATGGAAATGTGAAAAGAAGTGTGTAAGTATTACCTTTTCTGATATTCAAATTGATTATAGTAAGTAAGGAATGGTTAAGTGAGTTGTCAGGACTGTGTAATATATTTTTTTACATTAAATAAGAGCTAAATAAGAGATTATCAAGAAATGTCCTATGTAGTGGACACCCAGATGTCACAGCTATGCTTTCATCTACTGTACCCATTGACAGTAATGTACCTGTTTTTCATCTACTGTACCCATTGACAGTAATGTAAATGTTTTTCATCTACTGTACCCATTGACAGTAATGTAAATGTTTTTCATCTACTGTACCCATTGACAGTAATGTAAATGTTTTTCATCTACTGTACCCATTGACAGTAATGTAAATGTTTTTCATCTACTGTACCCATTGACAGTAATGTAAATGTTTTTCATCTACTGTACCCATTGACAGTAATGTAAATGTTTTTCATCTGCTGTACCCATTGACAGTAATGTAAATGTTTTTCATCTACTGTACCCATTGACAGTAATGTAAATGTTTTTCATCTGCTGTACCCATTGACAGTAATGTAAATGTTTTTCATCTGCTGTACCCATTGACAGTAATGTAAATGTTTTTCATCTACTGTACCCATTGACAGTAATGTAAATGTTTTTCATCTACTGTACCCATTGACAGTAATGTAAATGTTTTTCATCTACTGTACCCATTGACAGTAATGTAAATGTTTTTCATCTGCTGTACCCATTGACAGTAATGTAAATGTTTTTCATCTACTGTACCCATTGACAGTAATGTAAATGTTTTTCATCTACTGTACCCATTGACAGTAATGTAAATGTTTTTCATCTACTGTACCCATTGACAGTAATGTAAATGTTTTTCATCTGCTGTACCCATTGACAGTAATGTAAATGTTTTTCATCTACTGTACCCATTGACAGTAATGTAAATGTTTTTCATCTGCTGTACCCATTGACAGTAATGTAAATGTTTTTCATCTACTGTACCCATTGACAGTAATGTAAATGTTTTTCATCTGCTGTACCCATTGACAGTAATGTAAATGTTTTTCATCTGCTATACCCATTGACAGTAATGTAAATGTTTTTCATCTACTGTACCCATTGACAGTAATGTAAATGTTTTTCATCTGCTGTACCCATTGACAGTAATGTAAATGTTTTTCATCTACTGTACCCATTGACAGTAATGTAAATGTTTTTCATCTGCTATACCCATTGACAGTAATGTAAATGTTTTTCATCTGCTGTACCCATTGACAGTAATGTAAATGTTTTTCATCTACTGTACCCATTGACAGTAATGTAAATGTTTTTCATCTACTGTACCCATTGACAGTAATGTAAATGTTTTTCATCTGCTGTACCCATTGACAGTAATGTAAATGTTTTTCATCTACTGTACCCATTGACAGTAATGTAAATGTTTTTCATCTACTGTACCCATTGACAGTAATGTAAATGTTTTTCATCTACTGTACCCATTGACAGTAATGTAAATGTTTTTCATCTACTGTACCCATTGACAGTAATGTAAATGTTTTTCATCTGCTGTACCCATTGACAGTAATGTAAATGTTTTTCATCTGCTGTACCCATTGACAGTAATATAAATGTTTTTCATCTACTATACCCATTGACAGTAATGTAAATGTTTTTCATCTGCTGTACCCATTGACAGTAATGTAAATGTTTTTCATCTACTGTACCCATTGACAGTAATGTAAATGTTTTTCATCTGCTGTACCCATTGACAGTAATGTAAATGTTTTTCATCTACTATACCCATTGACAGTAATGTAAATGTTTTTCATCTACTATACCCATTGACAGTAATGTAAATGTTTTTCATCTGCTGTACCCATTGACTGTAAGGTACTTTTTGTTTCTTATTTATGTCCTAATGACAACTACAGAGGACAATTTTGCACTTACAATAAAAGATAAATAACAATAATTTTCTAATTTCTTTCTTGGTAACATGTTTTTCTTCCACCCCAAACACTTACGTTATATTACATTGAAGAAAATCTAAAAATTGTGTCTCTTGAGAATATAACATTTACATTTGACATTTGAGTCATTTAGCAGACGCTCTTATCCAGAGCGATTTTCAGTAGTGAGTTTTTCCTTTTTTGATTATAATGATTGGATTTTCACATGAAAAGTTATTGGGCAAACAAATGTAATCGTGCCAATATTCCAATGGACATATCCAGGCTACGGATGCATAAACACTATTCTATTCTGTAAGACAAAACCTGTAGGGAAAATTGCACAAGTTGCTCTTTTCTGATCTGCGCTGATCTGCTGCAAATGTCCTTGTTGTCGTTTGTATAGCAACCCATATTGGATGCCCTTTTAAAAATAAGTTGAATTGAATGTCATGGGATGAATAACACAATAAATTGCATTAGCTGGGCTTCTGAGGGGCATTATTATGGAGCCTTTCTTCTTCAAGGGTAAATACCAGCCAGATGCATTGAATAAATATCTTGTGCTTTATTTTGTTCTTCCTTCAAAACAAAAAAACACCAACCTATTCCTGCAAATACAAGTTGCCACAGGGGCATCCAGGACCTATAAGTGCAAGAGGAACAATCCCTGTTCTGCTCCTTGCAGTGACTCGTTTTGTCACGACTCCCCTGCCTGTTCGGGCGGTGCTCGGCCTACTAGCTGCCACCGATCCCTTTTCCTTTTTCTGTTGGTTTTGTCTTATTAGTTACACCTGTGTCTAATTGTGTTTTTCTGATGTGTATCCTTATTTAAGGCTAGTGAACCTGTCCTTGTTTTGTGCGGGATTGATTTTGTGTTACGTGTTGTTGTCGTTGGGTGTGTTCGTGCTCCAGACCATGTACCCTGTGTTTTGGGTTGGTCAGTATTTTTCGCGCCCTGTGTTTTGGGCATTGGATTTTGGTGCCATATTAAAGTGCACTTTTTCCCTGTGGAACTCTCTGCTCTCTGCACCTGATTCTTACCTCACACACCCAGTCCCTCGTGACACGTTTGTACACCTGGATGGGCTCGATGATCAGTTGAATTCATGACACACTTCAAATTACACCTAGAGAGCCTCCAATATTCTATAATGTCATAATTATTACACTGTCTTGGGTAATATGCTGACATCTGTATCAGACTTTTAACTTTTAGGCCTACAAAATAATTCCATATAGGAGTACTGATCTGGGATCAGGTCTTCCCTGTCCATGTAACTTTTTTCATTGTGCTCTAAAAAGCAAAACTGATGCTAAATCGAACTCTTACTTTGAGACGCTTGATGCATAGGAACCCTAGATATTCCATGCTCTCTCATATCTGCTGGATTATTGCATCATAGCTTGTACTGATGAAGGGGAATGGAATGCTAATTAGAGCATGTTGGCAAATATGTCATTAGTCTACATGGGTCTCAATTCCAAATCAATAATCAATAGACACAAAGTGTGTGATCATTTTCCCAAGGGATTTCACTCTCACACTCCTTTTTGGCACTTATGCTTAAAAGGCAATGGGCTGGTGTGTGTGTGTGTGTGTGTGTGTGTGTGTGTGTGTGTGTGTGTGTGTGTGTGTGTGTGTGTGTGTGTGTGTGTGTGTGTGTGTGTGTGTGTGTTTACTCCAATCCAAATACTCCACCCAGTCCCTGGTGTGTCATTGAGAGAGGGAGCTCTCAGGGGAACTATCAGTATGGCCTGTTTGACATTTGGAGGACATCCATCCCACTGGGCACACACTGGAGGAATCAACGTTGTTTCCACGTCATTTCCAACATGGAACAAAGGGGGCTTGTGAAGTGAATGGAAAAGATGAACAGTTCTTTACTTTTTTATTTCACCCAGAGAAGTTGACTGATGGAGAATATGTACATAGAACACATACTATATTGGTTCTCTATGAACTTAACGACTGGCAGTAAAATAAGGGGTTTACTAGTGATGCTATTTAGATGCAGTTAAGTTATGTGCAGTGAATTCTAAATAAATACAACATGAAGCATCAAAAAGGTTTTACATAAATCAAAGCAGTTTGTGATTGGGAACCCCTCCCCCCCCTTCCACACACACACACACACACACACACACACAACTAACAGGACACATTCAACAGTGATTCTATAGTGAACTCTAGTGGCCATTTGTTGGGAGCTCTGATAGGAACTCAACCATATGAAATGCAGACACAAGGGGACACCCTAACCCTGTCTAGACTAGAGTCACGCCTGTCCTGCATGTCACCATAGATAGAACAATGAGACAGATATTTAAATATGTGAATGTACTGTAATGTTTTTAAAATTGTATAAACTGTCTTAATTTTGATGGACCCAAGGCTGTTGCCTTGGCAGCTGCTAACGAGTAAAAAACAAATATTTCACCGGATGTGTAAATGTGAAGCATCTGTTTGGCGTTTCCACTCACTACCACATATGGTGATGAGCGGGAGCCTAGTGACCGGCAGTGGGAGATGATGGAGCGAAATTGATTTTGGCTAAGATTCTGCCAATTTTCTCACCGATTAAACATTTGATGTCCATACAGTTTTCTATTTCCAAAACTACCATATGTAACAAACAGAGTGAACTGCATTTTGTGGACTTTACCTTTTGCCAAAGTTACTACAAAAAAATGCGTTTAGGAGTACAAGGGCGAATTGAGTTATTGCTGGAACGCGCAAATAGGATCTCAATAGCGCGTGCTTGGCTTTGCCCATCTCATTCCTGTTCCCAGTATGATTAATTTGCTCATTGGAAACGTTATGGTCTATCTTTGGTTAGTTGTAAAAATCTTTGATTTTACTCTCCCTCAGCAATATCATGTGGTAGCTCGATTGATCATGACCTGACTTTGATAAGCTAAATGTCATCAAAGGAATGGATTTGATTACTATACTCAATGCCACATTGTGGTTAATTAGTTATTTGTTGCAATGGAGCTGCTGCTGAATGTCAACACAGGCGCCATTTGTGAACAATCCTATACTTTCACACACTTGAAACAGCTAACGTTAGCTACATTCTTGCTCTTTGTGAAACCTATTGTAACAACCCTGGGTTTATACGCGCGGATACCGACTCTGCCGCTTGAGCATGATTTTGCTGGACATCGGGCTAGAACGTCGAGGGTTCGAGACCTGCTCCCTGCTGTTTCATTACATTGGTGTCAGAAATGATCGGACCTTGCATCCACGACTGTGCGTGTGCTTGACCGGTGAGCGCGTTCCTATAAAACGTTGAGTCGCAGACTAGAGATGATACGCTATTTGAAAGGCGGGAGTAGCGTAACGACTCTGGGTTTATAAGCGCGGATATAGACTCTGCACCTGGAGGATGCTTTTGTGGCACAGTCGACAGCGCGTTGGACTTCGGGATAGAGGGTTCGAGACCTGCTGGTTCACATAACCTGGTTCATTATATTTTATTTGCGGAGGGAGATGAAATCTAGACGCTTGATATCAGATGTCATTATTTAAAGAATACACCCCAAAATAGTGTTAACCTTTTTTTCCCGACAAAGTTTTACTCATGTAACAAAATTACGTGTAAAAACAACAGAATAAAAACACACAAAAGCAACCAATGTACTTTTTGGAACATCCCAATTAGGTTCAGCAAATGTAAGCTTGCCGTGGCGCATCGCTTTTGACAATCGGTTCAACGTTTTTTCGTGCACTTCAAGCGGGGAAAGTTTGCGCGGCAGTGTGTTTAATTTATTCTGTTTTAACGGTTTTAGAAATGGTGAGTAGCTAGCTACATCCTTGTTTTGAGAATGACCCAAACATATGTATCATTTTTAAGTAAGGAATAAGAGAAAAAAAAATCACTGTCCAATTTCTCAGGAGTGAGTTAGCTAAAGTCAGCAAGCTATATATCACATTTCTAGGTTAGCTAGCAAGTTAAATATACTTAACATGAAAGTAGTGTGTCGTCTGTTCTCATGCTTGATAAATTCAGCTCATAACATTAAAGCTAGGTCGTTTAGTTAACTAGTTAATAATTTTCCCTCCAATAAACGACCACGATTCTAGTTAATAGCATAACGTACCTAGCTAGCTAAAGTTAGTTGCTCCTCTGTGTCTTTGTTACGCTAGCAAGCTAGGGCCCGGCCATCCAAGATAGCCAGCCAGGTAATGAACGATTGCCTAACTAGCTAGCTAGTTTTGTCACATATGAATAATAATAATTTGGTATAGTTAACTTTAGCTAATCAAGTTTTTCTATAGGTAAGTTAGTTAGGAACTAACTAGCCGGGAAAGGTTGGACAATGACAATACCCTGATGGCTGAAATAGAAGTGGATTGCCCTCTGATAGTTCCCCTTGCCTTCTTGACGTTCTAATCCTGGATAGAATGGTTGAGCACATGGTATAACTAATTCCGTTCACCTGTGACTGAGCTAGCTAGCTGGATCAATAGATTCTCCATCTGATGATGAGGCTTACTCTGAGATGGCTACAATCTTTCTGCCCACTTGAGCATGTTGTGATTGGACTTTGTAGAAAAGTGAAAGGCAACTGGTATGACCAATGTCTAGCTACATTAATTTCTTCCAGGATATCCAGAAACAGAGCAACGGATGTCAGACTTCCGCAAGTTTGAAGCTGTCAAATGGTTATATTTTACCTGAAGGTAAAATGACTCCAAACACACTTTTTGTTGGAGGAATCGACATGAAGGTGAGTAGCTCAAATCATTTCCAAATGGATTGGGATACATCATCATTATCTAACTTGCTCATATTGTCCTTTCCAGGTGGATGAGAACGAAATCCGTGACTTCTTTGCGAGATTTGGTGCCGTGAAGGAAGTGAAAATCATCACTTACCGTGGAGGTATCTGCAAAGGGTAAGTCCCAAATTAGTAGGCTCCACCTTTATTCAAGAAAAGTGCATCCCCGTAAACATTGTCTTATGGAACAATGTCACTCTTTGACTTTGTGTAGTTATGGATTTGTTTACTTCAATGAAGACGTTGACATCCAAACCATCATTGAAGTAAGGGTAATTTATTTAACATGGTCACATTCAAGTCTTTCAAACTTTGCCTTCACTCTACTCACAAGCTAATGTGTTTCGTCTTCACCATGTTTACTCTGTAGCAACAGATCAGTTTTAAAGGGAGGAAACTCAAGCTGGGTCCAGCAATCATGAAGGAAAGGAGCTCACGTGAGTGTGTTGCTTGTGTGCATTTGGTCCATTGATATGTCTTAGTCTCAACATTTTCTTATGTCTTCGGCAAATCCATCCAGAAGTCTGGGTTGTGGCTAAACGTGTTTTACGTCGACCACATTGCAGACATTGCATTGCATCAACCAATGGTTGCATGCCAGATCGACTGCAGTCGGCCGTCAAATTGCTATATCAAATTATTAGTGGTTAGTTGAAATGTCAAACACCCATCTAGGCATTGTGAGACCTGGCATGTCTTTAATTATAGTCAGCCTAGAAGGTTTGTTTATTTGTTTACCCGCCCAGGTTCCATGCCGTCTCACCTGGTTGATCAGGCCCCCTGGATAACCCCCTCCCAGTACATCTACTGCACCTGCTGCTCTCCTATGGGTGGGGGCATGGCTCAGCCTTCACCTGTACTCAATGGCGGCAATCCCTACTTCCAGGTAAGGCCCTGTCATTACCCCAAAGCCACTGAGTGTGTCTTAAATGTCACCCTATTCCCTGTGAAGTGCACTACTTTTGACCAGGGCGCCATTTGGGACGCAGGCACTGTGTTGCAAGATGGGCTTGAATCAGTTCACACTTTAGGACTAATAGTGGTCCCAAAAGTGCACCAACCCCAACCTGCCCGCCCAGCACACCAGGACCATGTTCAGCAGGCAAACATTGTGGAACGTTGCAGATAGAACTTTGCGTACACCCTTTGACACTGCGGTTTTATCCTTCCTCTCTACTCAGCCTTACTCGTACAACGGCTTTCCAGGAGTCATGATTCCACAGATGCCCGTGCGCTACTCGCAAACCAATTACGCGTACCAGGTAAACAAACAAACACACTCATGCAGGCAGATAACCTTTTTTTGCGGGGGGATAACGTATTCATTGAATAAATGTATTGTTCCCTGGAGAACTCTTAGTGGCGATTGGTATGAAAACATGCACTACACCATGACACATTCCTCATCAACACTAATCCAAACTAATATACATGCGTGACATGCTAGAGACCACACACATACATCTGCTTTAATACTGTACCATAGCATGATAAACACACTCGTTCCTCTCCCCATATAACTTATTGAGGAAAAGGATGCATTTTAGACATGTATGTATTGACCTTTTGACTCCTGCTCTCCTCTCCCAGTACGCCTCACCACACTGGACTGGAGAGCAGAGGACACGGCTCATCAACCAGGTGACACTTCCTCTGAATGACTACGTTTTGCAAACTGCTAAGATGCATCCCCAATATTTTATTTTAACTGATTGGAAAAGCTATGTAGATGTGACGTTTTTACCATCTATTTGAATCAGGGATGGGCAACTTTGATGGGGGTGGGGCCACAAAAAATCTAAACTCATCATGAGTTCCATACCCATACATGCCAGGGCTCGTCAGCGTTCCGGGGCAAGTAAAAAAAAAAATAATAATAAATGTTGGACAACCAGAATATAGATTTAAGTTGTCTGAATGGGCAAGTTAAAAAAAAAATCACAATATGAAACAATTACTCCAATCAGAATTGGCAGTGGCAGCACACAGCAGGGCAGTAAATTGGCTATAGTGCCATTTGCTATAGCCCATTTCAATAAATATTTTATATTTACACACAGCAAGAGAACAATGTAGATAGATCTAGCTAAATCTATATTTTTGTCTCTCGAATGATAAGGGCCAATAGCCAAAGTCTGTTTTTATAGGGGACACTCCGATGTCTTATCGTTATAGAAGCCCTAATGGTCTATTTTCTGTCCATTTGATATGAATCTGACTTGGCCTATTAACCCTTTAGATCCCAATAGAATTTTAGGCTGCTGCTGTAGAATACTCAGAATTTCAAACAAACATACCTTGTGCAAAAACAAAGAACAAATAACAATGAACCTGTTTTTTTAAAGAGCACAACCTCTTTAATGACACCACATTCATGTCCGTAAGAATAACTCATTTTGTCGTTCATTGTGTAAAGACCCTCACTATAAAAAAACAACAACAGATTAGCACTCATGCATTATCATGCTGAAACATGAGGTGATGGCGAGGGATAAATGGCACGACAATGGATCTTTGGATCTCATCACGATGTCTGCAATTGTGTTCGTTGTCCGTAGCTTATGCCTGCCCATACTATAACCCCACCGCCACCATGGGGCACTCTGTCCACAACCTCAGCAAACCTCTCACCCACACAACGCCATACACGTTGTCTGCCATCTGGCCGGAACGGTTGAAACCGGGATTTATCCATGAAGAGCACACTTCTCTAGCAGGCCAGTGGCCATCGAAGGTGAGCATTTGCCCACTGAAGTCGGTTATGACGCTGAACTGCAGTCAGGTCAAGATCCTGGTGAGGATGAGGAGCACTCGGATGAGCATCCCTGAGACTGTTTCTGATAGTGCAAACCCGCAGTTTCATCAGCTGTCTGGTTGGCTGCAGGTGAAGAAGCTGGATGTGGAGGTCCTGGGATGGTGTGGTTACACGTGATCCGCGGTAGAGAAATTAAGATTAAATTATTTGGCAACAGGTATGGTGGACATTCCTGCAGTCAGCATGCCAATTGCACGCTCCTTCAAAGCTTTAGACATCGGCGTCATTGTGACAACTGCACATTTTAGAGTGGCCTTTTATTGTCCCCAGCACAAGGTGCACCTGTGTAACTATCATCCTGTTTAATCATCTTCTTGATATGCCACACCTGTCAGGTGGATGGATTGTCTTGGCAAAGGAAAAATGGTCACTAACAGGGATGTAAACAAATTTGTGCACAACATTTGAGAGAATCTATATCTATATACAGCTAAACACTGAAACTATTTCCATGAGTCAGAGAGCAACCGTTGGAGCTCCTGCTCCACGCTTATGTGCTCGCCTGTATTTACTGTACCAACCAAGTGATCATGACAGGATTTGCTATTCCCCAAACATCAACAACACCAAACGTATATCTGCTGTTGACTTATTTCACTCACCTCGACATCATCGCTTCCAAAGTGCAAGTACGTGTCCGAAATCCTTATCACAAACCAACATGGATACAGTCTCTTCCACAGTGAAAAGTCGTCTTTTACTTCGACACCATCATTTGGCAAATGACAGCATACCTTGTTTCTGGTTGATGACAACAGCCATGCGAATATGACAACAGTTTGTTAGCAAGTTCATTTTGCTATAGACAAATATTATTGTTAGAAAAACAAGGCCATTCGTGGCCGCAATAGCAATTTAAAGAAAGGCTGTTGACCACCACTATTCGTTCTAAAGGGTTTAAAGCCACTTTTAGTTTAATGCGTGCTAGATTTCATGATCAAACAATGAACACCGTTAGATGTCTCAAAGTTTTAAGTTGCTTTTGAATAACCCCACATGGGAGGCCTAAGGTAAAAATGAGAGCGAGAGAGAAGAAACAATAGCAAGATATAAAAATCTAATGAGAAATTTGAACAAACCTTAGTTGAGCGAAGCGTTAGACAGTAATGACGCATGCATCTGGCAGAAAAAAAAATCTGTCCTTATCATAGTGAGCCAAACAACCAAACGCCTTGTCCTAGTAATTGAAAAGACGAATTAAAGTTACGACAAGTTTTTTCCAAACTGTTCTAATAAAATCTTTGTACTAAAATTGCAGCTTATAAATGGGAATAATTATGAACATCAGAGTCTATTGTGGTGGAATTATTGTAATCAAAAGGAGAGACTTTTATATTTCCTCAAAATAATGAAACTTCATTATTTAATTAGTGGCGTAATGGAGCTGGTCAGTAATCACCCCTGGTTTGAGCCACAGCATTTTATAGCAAAGTACATCCTCCTTCAGTCTATATGACAAACAACAGATGTATGGAATGTGTCACAAGGTTAAGATTTGTGTGAAAGATACTTATAATTCACAGCAGACAGTATCTCATTGTGTAGAGACCAGGGTCTGGCCCTGGTGTCATTTCTCCCTGGTACCCTATAGAACAGAAACATTAACTCATGCTCTGGAATGTGGTTTTACCCAAAGACATTGTAAATATTCTAGAGGCCCATCCTCAGTAGAACACACACAGATGAGTGTTCTAACAACCCCTTATTCTGTTGCATAAAACAACCATTTGATGCAATAACAGCATTATAACATAGTCTTGTAATTTCCACCGTAATATGCTATTCTCATTCACAGATTTATTTTGAATGACAAATATATTTGAATGACAAATGAAATTGACAAAAATACCAAGATGGAAAAATCTAATGAGTGAAAAGAGAACTATGACTACAGCCGAGGAAAGCTTATGAAATAAATGTGTAGTTGGCCTAGGCCTATTTCCATGTTATCCTAGCAGTGTGAAACCTACCTACAACGCATATAGCAGCCTAGGCCTAAATAAGAGAGGAGGATGAAGGGGGAAAATGTGAATGAGTTTATACTTTTCCAGTTCTGAGGACTGCAGAGTTGCACTGCAGCAAGGCTCATTGACTGTCACTCGCTCCATCTGCATGCTTTGGAGCACACAGACACACAGAGAGCCAGATAGGCCTAGGCTACTACACATTTCGTTGGTACCACGGAAAGCCAGATGGGCTACGACACATCTCGCTGGTACCACGGAAAGCCAGATGGGCTACGACACATCTCGCTGGTACCACGGAAAGCCAGATGGGCTACTACACATCTCGCTGGTACCACGGAAAGCCAGATGGGCTACAACACATCTCGCTGGTACCATGGAAAGCCAGATGGGCTACGACACATCTCGCTGGTACCATGGAAAGCCAGATGGGCTACGACACATCTCGCTGGTACCACGGAAAGCCAGATGGGCTACTACACATCTCGTTGGTACCACGGAAAGCCAGATGGGCTACGACACATCTCGCTGGTACCATGGAAAGCCAGATGGGCTACAACACATCTCGCTGGTACCATGGAAAGCCAGATGGGCTACTACACATCTCGTTGGGACCATGGAAAGCCAGAGTGGAATAGGCTATTCGAAAATATTTGATATATATTTGATAAATATATTTTATCAATGTCATGATTCCTCTCGTCCCTCCTGGAACATGCCAGCTAAATGTAGCAGTCCCTTTTATTTCTTTAGTTTTTTTGTACATTATTTTGGATGGCCGTAAAGGGGTGATAGATAACATTGTCTATGGCAGGGGTGTCAAACTCATTCCATGGAGGGCCTAGTGTTAGCTTTTCCTTTCAATTAAGCCCAAGATGACCAGGTGAAGGGAGTTCCTTACTAATCAGTGACCTTAATTAATCAATTAAGTAAAAGGGAGGAGAGGAAAACCTGTGGACACCCTCTGTGGAACGAGTTTGACACGTGGTCTATGGGCAAGCACAGAAAATGATTTCAGATCCCTCCTATGTACTTCACTCATTTTCAAGTTCACCCTTTTGGCATATGGTGTTAATGGACCTTTTTTGTTTGTTTGTTGACACAAGTGACTTCAGCTTTATAACAAGTAAAAAAAAGTTGCTAAAAAAGTAAATGTCAGACCCTTTTGTGTGTTGTCATTTACTGCAATTCTACACATTTTGACATGGGTGGAGAGAAATGTTAGCATTATTAAAAAATACATGTAATTATTAAATTTTTACCCCCCAATTTCGTGATATCCAATTACGATCTCGTCTCATCGCTGCAACTTCCCAACAGGCTCAGGAGAGGCGAAGGTCGAGTCATGTGTCCCCCGAAACATGACCTGCCAAACCAAAAGCCAGCCGCACCAATGTGTCGAAGGAAGCACTTTTCAACTGACGACCGTAGTCAGCCCGCAGGTGCCCGGCCCACCACAAGGAGTTGCTAGAATGCGATGAGCCAAGTAGAGCCCCACCGGCCAAACCCTCCCGTAACCAGGGTGACGCTGGACCAATTGTGGGATCGAACCCCAGGCTGTAGTGACGCCGCAACACTGTGATGCAGTGCCTTAGACTGCTGCGCCACTCAGGAGACCTATGTTTGCAGTTTTTAATATGATATCTGAATGAGAGTGACAAACAAATTGTGGGGGGGTCCCCCAGTCGGTAATTCGACAGCTGTTTAGACTAACTTCTAAAAAATGTCTAAAAAATGTTAGCTGACATGGGATAATTTACAAATCAAAAGAACAACAGCTGGCGCACAATCCCCCGCCAAAATAATTACACCACTATTTTAACTCTCAACAGTAAGTTAAGACCCCGACTGCGTTCCGCACGGACCATCAGTTGCCTTGCCTGGAAACCTGGCATTGAATTTTACGTTGGGCAGAAATTTCCGTTTCGTCTCACGACTTCTACAAGCCAGAATGTTGAATAAAATTATATTTTTTATGTACTTTACCGATTGTCTGTGAGGTTGGTCCATTTGGCAGTAGGAATGTGAGAATACAATGCATTCAGAAAGTATTCAGACCCCTTGACCTTTTCCACATTTTGTTACGTAACAGCCTTATTCTAAAATAGATTAAATTGTTTGTTCCCTCGATCTACACACAATGCCCCATAATGGCAAAGCAAAAACATGTTTTTAGAAATTCTTGTAAATGTATTACATTTAAAAAACTGAAATATAACATTTACAAAAGTATTCAGACCCTTTACTCAGTACTTTGTTGAAGCACCTTTGGCAGTGATTACAGCCTTGAGTCGTCTTTGGTATGATGCTACAAGCTTGGCACACCTGTATTTGGGGACTTTCTCCCATTCTTCTCTGCAGATCCTCTCAAGCTCTGTCAGGTTGGATGGGGAGCGTCTCTGTACAGATATTTTCAGGGATCTCCAGAGATGTTCGATTGGTTTCAAATCCAGGCTGAGGCTGGGCCAGTCAAGAACATTCAGAGATTTGTCCCGAAGCCACTCCTGCATTGTCATGGCTGTGTGCTTAGGATCGTTGTCCTGTTAGAAGGCGAACCTTCGCCCCAGTTCTGATGTCCTGAGCACTCTGGAGAAGGTTTTCATCAAGGATCTCTGTACTTTTCTCCGTTCATCTTTGCCTCGATCCTGACTAGTCTCCCAGTCCCTGCCACTGAAAACATCCCCACAGCATGACGATGCCACCACCATGCTTCAACGTAGGGATGGTGCCAGGTTTCCTCCAGAATTGACACTTGGCATTCAGGCCAGAAAGTTCAATCTTGGAGTTAGAGGAATTCTAAATTCCTATATGTTTTGTAGCCAAAAACCAAATTCACACTCTATCTATTTCATAATAAGTTGTAAATTTATCATTTGCATGAAATAGCAAGAGACCAGTCTTAAGAACAAGTTCAGCATTTATTCTTGACGAGTACTGACCCAAAATACAAATAACATTACATTTTAAAGAGAAGATCAAAATGACGTCATCAGTTCTCACACTTTCTCCGATCCACACAATAGCGCAGTGTCTTCAGGTCTGGAGATTGTCTTCTACTCCCCTCATAAAACAAACATTCCAATCTGTCTAAAAGACATACTCTTCTCCACTAATGGAACATCAAAGAACATTCTTATCTGTCTAAAGAGATATACCCTCCTTCTCCCTTAAACCCGCAAGGTACAGACAATTCATTCGTTTTAACTACATTTTCAGTCCTAGTTTAACTAAAAACCCATACATTTCATACCACAACATAATAGTATTAAAATAAATGGTTCTAATTTAAATGTATACATACAGTGCCTTGCGAAAGTATTCGGCCCCTTTGAACTTTGCGACCTTTTGCCACATTTCAGGCTTCAAACATAAAGATATAAAACTGTATTTTTTTGTGAAGAATCAACAACAAGTGGGACACAATCATGAAGTGGAACGACATTTATTGGATATTTCAAACTTTTTTAACAAATCAAAAACTGAAAGATTGGGCGTGCAAAATTATTCAGCCCCCTTAAGTTAATACTTTGTAGCGCCACCTTTTGCTGCGATTACAGCTGTAAGTCGCTTGGGGTATGTCTCTATCAGTTTTGCACATCGAGAGACTGAAATTTTTTCCCATTCCTCCTTGCAAAACAGCTCGAGCTCAGTGAGGTTGGATGGAGAGCATTTGTGAACAGCAGTTTTCAGTTCTTTCCACAGATTCTCGATTGGATTCAGGTCTGGACTTTGACTTGGCCATTCTAACACCTGGATATGTTTATTTTTTAACCATTCCATTGTAGATTTTGCTTTATGTTTTGGATCATTGTCTTGTTGGAAGACAAATCTCCATCCCAGTCTCAGGTCTTTTGCAGACTCCATCAGGTTTTCTTCCAGAATGGTCCTGTATTTGGCTCCATCCATCTTCCCGTCAATTTTAACCATCTTCCCTGTCCCTGCTGAAGAAAAGCAGGCCCAAACCATGATGCTGTCACCACCATGTTTGACAGTGGGGATGGTGTGTTCAGCTGTGTTGCTTTTACGCCAAACATAACGTTTTGCATTGTTGCCAAAAAGTTCAATTTTGGTTTCATCTGACCAGAGCACCTTCTTCCACATGTTTGGTGTGTCTCCCAGGTGGCTTGTGGCAAACTTTAACCGACACTTTTTATGGATATCTTTAAGAAATGTCTTTCTTCTTGCCACTCTTCCATAAAGGCCAGATTTGTGCAATATACGACTGATTGTTGTCCTATGGACAGAGTCTCCCACCTCAGCTGTAGATCTCTGCAGTTCATCCAGAGTGATCATGGGCCTCTTGGCTGCATCTCTGATCAGTCTTCTCCTTGTATGAGCTGAAAGTTTAGAGGGACGGCCAGGTCTTGGTAGATTTGCAGTGGTCTGATACTCCTTCCATTTCAATATTATCGCTTGCACAGTGCTCCTTGGGATGTTTAAAGCTTGGGAAATATTTTTGTATCCAAATCCGGCTTTAAACTTCTTCACAACAGTATCTCGGACCTGCCTGGTGTGTTCCTTGTTCTTCATGATGCTCTCTGCGCTTTTAACGGACCTCTGAGACTATCACAGTGCAGGTGCATTTATACGGAGACTTGATTACACACAGGTGGATTGTATTTATCATCATTAGTCATTTAGGTCAACATTGGATCATTCAGAGATCCTCACTGAACTTCTGGAGAGAGTTTGCTGCACTGAAAGTAAAGGGGCTGAATAATTTTGCACGCCCAATTTTTCAGTTTTTGATTTGTTAAAAAAGTTTGAAATATCCAATAAATGTCGTTCCACTTCATGATTGTGTCCCACTTGTTGTTGATTCTTCACAAAAAAATACAGTTTTATATCTTTATGTTTGAAGCCTGAAATGTGGCAAAAGGTTCACAAAGTTTAAAGGGGCCGAATACTTTCACAAGGCACTGTAATTAATCATTTCAAATATAATTTCCTCCAACACTTGGTTTCTTCAGACCAGAGAACCAAATGGGCTGTCGTGCCTTTTACTAAGGAGGGGCTTCCGTCTGGCCTCTTTACCATAAAGGCCTGATTGGTGGAGTGCTGCAGAGATGGTTGTCCTTCTGGAAGGTTCTTCCATCTCCACAGTGCAACTCTGGAGTTCTGTCAGAGTGACCATCGGGGTCACCTCCCTAACCAAGGCCTTTCTCCCCCGATTGCTCAGTTTGGCTGGGCGGTCAGCTTTAGGAAGAATCTAGGTGGTTCCAAACTTCATCCATTTAAGAATGATAGAGGCCAGTCCACTGTTCTTGGGGATCTTCATTGCTGCAGAAATGTTTTGGTATCCTTTCCCAGGTCTGTGCCTCGACACAATCCTGTCTTGGAGCTCAACGCACAATTCCTTCGATCTCATGGCATGGTTTTTGCTCTGACATGCACTGTGAGCTGTGGAACCTTATATAGACAGGTATGTGCCTTTCCAAATCATGTTCAATCAATTGAATTTACCACTGGTGGACTCAAGTTGTAGAAACATCTCAAGGATGATCAATGGAAACAGGAAGCACCTGAGCTCCATTTCGATTCTCAAAGCAAAGGGTCTGAATTCTTATGTGAATAAGGTATCTGTTTTTTATTTTTCAAACATTCTAAACCTGTTTTCGCTTTGTCATTATGGGGTATTGTGTGTAGATTGGTGAGGGGGAAACATGTATTTAATCTATTTTAGAATAAGGCTGTAACGTAACAAAATGTGGAAAAGGGGAAGGGGTCTGAATACTTTATGAATGCACTGTATATCCATAGGAAAGTCTAATTATATCAACTTTTCAAAGCGCTGGTAGTGCGTTCAGATTTATCAACTGAAGCAAATGCACAAGTAAAAAAAATACATGCATACTTGCAGAGCTCGTGTCCATGTTTACATGGTTCTGCGCATGCTTCAGGTGATCAAAATCTGAATGACCTACCAGTGCTTTGAAACGTTGATGTAATAATGATACTTTCCTGTGGATATATTGTCTCACATTCCTACTGCCAAATGGACGAACCACACGGACAACCGTTAAAGTATACTTTTATTCAACATTCTGACTTGTAGAAGTCGTGACAGGAAAAATGCCCTGACTCAAATGCTCATTTCAGCCCGACGTATAATTCAATTCAACGTGAAGTTTCCAGGCAACCAGTTGCCCATCCCTGATGTGTATTCTGTCATCTGATCGAGTAATGACTACTAGGTGGCAATGTTGGGAAAAGCCTATATTGTCATGTTGGTGTGAGTGCTTTAAGCAGACATAATATCAACCATCTGCCTGCCAGTGTGTATCAGAATTTGCAGTAATTCATGTGTTGGCTAAGGATGACTGATTTTCTGCCAAGGGTGTGTTTGCTGTAGTAGTTCCTGTGTTAAGGTTCACTGTGGTCGTTTCAGCCAGCTCATTATGTGATGTGATGCCCCGTTTCCAGAACTTTGTGGACTGCGGAGTCCAGACTCTGCTGTAGTCCACAGCCCACTGACCCTCCTGCTGTACCAGGTGAACGAACACACACACACTCAGACCCTCCTGATTTCTGTCTCTTTTTGTTATGCTAATCTTTCTATCCATCTTCCCCCTCCCTCCTGTATCTCATCTGCCATTTCTATCAAGTCTTTCTCCATCTCTTCATTGTTCTTACAATTCATCTCAATTGTTCTCCCTCCATTCTTCAGTCATTTCTAAGTAATTAGTGATTGTGGAGCAAGTGTTCAAAGTGCTGATTCGAATGCTCAATTAGTGAATTATCTCTAGTTTGTCTGTGTATTGTCAGGGATGATGGCAGAATATGTCCATCTTGAGGAACATACTCTATTCTCTTTCCTCCTGTTGTCAGACTATGTGGACAGTCTCAATTTGTCTTGTGATTCCTCGCATCCTATCTCCTTGCCTCCTTCTCAATCAAATTGAAGGAGATGGACCAAGGTCCTGCCCCTCAGGTCTTATTTTCCAATGCAATTTGAGGACGAGGTAACCCAATGGGTTTTGAGAAGGAGGCACGGAAAGGACGCAAGGAATAAAATAAATGCAATGAATATTCTCCTATTGGGGGAAAAATCTCTAGAATCCTAGCTGATAGTTGACTGAATGCTTGTTATTCCTCACCACCACAAGGGGGCGACGTCTCCATGCAGACTGGAGCACACAGTGACATCCTGGCCTTTAGAGAGCTAGCAGCAATAGACTTTAAAAATATACACTTTCAGGATGCTTTCTCTCTACGACATCTCCTGCTCACTTTGAGACCCGACAACTTGCACCTGCACCCGATGGGCGTGGTCACTGACCGTGTTTGGCTTGGCTAGGACCATGCACCCGATGGGCGTGGTCACTGACCGTGTTTGGCTTGGCTAGGACCATGCACCCGATGGGCGTGGTCACTGACTGTGTTTGGCTTGGCTAGGACCATGCACCCGATGGGCGTGGTCACTGACCGTGCTCCGTGTTTGGCTTGGCTAGGACCATGCACCCGATGGGCGTGGTCACTGACCGTGCTCTGTGTTCGGCTTGGCTAGGACCATGGTCCTGGCGTTTGGACCGCTTTCAACCCATCTCAAACACTATCGCAGGGAAGAGCGGAAGTGATTTTGGGGCTTCAGCTTGTTTACAGCACAGAGCAACGCCTTTTTTAAATTTATTTTTACAATTTTTTGGGGAGGTGGGGGTTGGTTTTGATAACCCCCAAAAAGAAAATAATTTTAAGCTCATCTGCATATATATATTTTATGTTTGACTATGTTGAAAGTTTTTTAATGTCAGTTTGTTTGGGTGTAAGCTTTTTGCTGGGCTTCTGTACATAGATTTGTAACACAACAAATTAGCCTTTTAAAATAGTGTGTTGTTTTTGACTTTTTCTATTATTAATTCAAGTTTCCATCCCCATCTTCCTCTGATTTAAGAAACTAATGCATCAAATTATTGTGGGCAGAATTGGGCACAACACTGGCACGTTATTTTTCAGGCACTCCTGTTGCCTTAGTGCTCTTTTATATAATTTCTTGACAGGTTCTTGTCTTACGCTACTTAAATCACCTTTTTATTTCGATTTACTTCAGTGAATTAGAAGTGCCTGCCTGCTTTTTTTGTTGAGGGGTTAATTGAATCGATGTTAGTGTATTTACAATTGGGATGCACTGATATCATTTTGAGTGTTGCTGTTTACAAAGTTATGAATCCTTTTATTGTGGCCAATGTTTCTTAGGATGTGTACCAAATGGCACCCTTGTCCTTATTTAATGCACTACTTTTGACTAGAACCCTGAGCAACAGTAGTGAACTATAGGGAATAAGCCTTTGAGTGTTGCCGTTTCTTAAGTTATGGATCCTGTGGCCAATGTTTCTTAGACGGTTCCAGCTCTTGCAGTATGTCGCCAAGAGGAAAATCATTGAGTCAATTTCACCTGACGGTGTTGATAAACTACTTTTATAATGCAGCCCAGCAGCCTGGGTCGGGAAACCTGTTTTAATTCACTCTGAAATGAAGGACATAACTAACAGCAATGCGTTCCATCACTAATTTTTGAAGTTCTCTTAATGTTCACTTTATATATATTTGTTGTTGTTGCACTGATTAATTTGTTGACCAAGTGTGTTTTGTAAGAATGTTTTGCTTTCTTTTTTTTTTTTTTAGAGGTGGAGTGATTTGATGTGTTTATGACGTATTAATACCATATTTTCAGTTTGATTATAATCACTTTTCAGCCCGACGGGGTTAACTGGTTGCAGTTAAAATTGATAAACACATTTTGCATTTCAAGATATTTATTTATTTGATACATCAGTTGAGAGACATTTGTTGACTCCCTGTCTTTGTCTTCTAAGCCAGTGTTTCCTAAATACCTTTCTATTTTATTTTATTTTAAGATAAGCTTGAAATTGGAATTGTCAAAGAATTGACTCAACAACAACAAACACACATCCAAGTTTAGCTTTGTTATAATGAACCAGGCAATCTATAGTTATTTCTGGTTGTTTGTGAAAGTTATCTGGCTATTTGTATTATAACCCTTGGAGTTTCTTCCCAGAAGATTGTTTCTGGAATATTTATCTGTTTACTGTTGCATAGATGCTCTGTCTTCACTGTGGACTGGTTGACATCTGAAGTTGGTCAACACCCAGAGTGTGATCCAAAGAGCAGACATGCCTAACGATTCTACTACAGTCAATTAAAGTATGAAGCTGGCCCTAACTTAAGTCAGCTTTGTTTTATTTGTTAGGATTTGGTGAAGGTACGCACACAATTTGTGACCCAGGTTGGTTCTTTTTTTGTCTGTGTACCTGCAGTGTATTCGTTAGTGCACACCTTAGCAAAACATTTTGCAACGGAAAACAATTTATTATTGGACAAATTCAGATTAGTTCCTCTGAATCGAGCATACACCCCAGAAGTGGCTGCTGGTTGGTCAGAGCTGACTTTCTGTCATGGCAATATAACTGACCATAATGTTCTGTCACAGACCATTTTGTTCTCACAAACAGCAGTATGATGGTGTGACTGCCCCCTGACAGACAGACTGCTCTGAATTATGGAGCAGTCTGGATAGCCCTTATTAAAAAATGAATTTACAGTGTTGACCGCTCTCTGACATGAATCCCAGACACCCTGGACACACCAGGCCACACACTCACATACACACACGTTGACCCCCTTATAACACAGATGTGAAATCCTTACCATAAAAACACTTTTGTCCATGACTAACTGAACCCAGACAACACACACAATCTCAATTTCCCAACAAATGGACATAAAGCATTTGCTGTAGCATGCTCTTATGGTAGTTCTGATTAAGTACTTAAGCTTGACTTTTACAGTCGCTGTGGCATCCTCTTCACATACACTCTTAATCTTCCCTCCTTGTATGTTGAATCAGCCTTCTGCGACTGTTCAATAAGCAGAGGGAAATGGAACGGCAGACTTCCTCTCGCACACAGAGGGAGGGAGCAGGAGGAGAGAACTCCTCACACACTGTTATCACGCGCGTCGGGCTGCAGGAGAGATACAGTACCGTACAGTTGTCAGAGGGAGGATTCGGGCTTTCCCGTTACCGGAGCAGCATGACCTTAACGGCTGTTTGTGGCTCGTCAACCGTGGTGATCACGCAGAGGACAGGGGATTGACAGACAGGCGCTCAGGGTGAAGACACTTACCACAGAAAGTTCGGGTTTGTGTGTCGGTGACCGTGTAAAAACATGAGCACATCGCTTACCCATGCGTCCTGACTTGTCGAGAGACTTCTCTTACGGGTGATTCCAAACGGTAGGGCTACCTTTTATTTGTCTACTCTAAAAACAAATGAAATATGTTTATGAATTGAGATATGGAAATATAGGTCAGAGTTCACGGGTGTTATGTCCCTAGATGAAACCAAGTATCCTCATAATGTGGTATGTTGTAGTGGCAACATCTCTCGGGCCTCAAATACAAAACATAAATCTTGTGAGATGTTTTATGAGACGTGTGTAGGCTCAACTGTGCAGCGTTAACTTTTGACGGCGGGGGAAGTAGCCGGATGGATCCCATATACACGGGCTCGTTTGATGGGCACAGCACAAGTTCGGGTCACAACGGTTAACAACCCACCAATTCTCTCCAATAGTCTGTACTTACGTTCTGCCAAAACCTGTTGCCTAAAACGAGTCTTGTCTCCTGTATTATGTTGATTGTGATGCCTGTGCCAGATACTATGTGTGGTTTGTATTCCAAGCAGAGGTTAAAGCCCAGATATTCGTGACAAAGTAAATTGTGTCAAGCGCAGCTGGAGAGATGGAGTGAGCGGGGGAAATGTGGAGAGAGTGATTCCGTGCGTAAGCGACCTGTCAAGTATAATTTCCCGTTTGCTAAACTGCCATCGTTATAATGCGCACCAAGCAGTCCGCCACGTGCGGTGAGCGTGCAGGAGCAAAAAGGCAAACCCACGGAGGCGCACTCCATGTGTCGTGCAAACTCGTGCAATTTACCGTTGGCGTTTTCTTAAAGGTCAAATGCAGTCGTTTTTATCTCAATATCAAATGGTTTCTGAGCAACAATTAATGTGATGATTTTCAATCAAAATGGTCAACCAGAAATAAAATTAGCTTCTTAGCAAGTAGCAATATCTCAAGCAAGAATTTTGCTAGGACTGTCTGGCAGTGGTCTGAGTAAGGAGGGGAAAACAGAAAACTCTGTTTTTGGCAGAGGTTTGGAACTCTCTTATTGGTCTATTAACTCATTTACCGCCAGGTGATGGCACCAGACAGCCTGAAATGTCAGGGATGGCATTTTAGCCTGTCTTTTCAAACAGCTCTTACACTAAAATGGCATTATCATAATTTTCAGAATGTCACACTATTATTCCAACCTCATAGTGTGGAAATATATATAAAATACAGCTAAATAACGTTTGACTGCAATGGGCCTCTTTAAGGTTTTTAAATCACAAATGAAACGTTTCTAAAAATTCATAGGATTTGGTGTTGCACAATACTTCTGGTCCAATTCATGGAAAGTAGGCTAGGCTACACATTGAAATGAATTGGATGACACTGTTTGCAGGCAATTCATGAATGTCAAAGAAGGTTTTTCCTCTTAAGTGCAACATCGTATTCATTATATAGCCTACACCCGTTTAGGTAAATTTTATTTCTTCAGGGATCATGCCTCCCTCTGAGCGATTTGACACTCTCCTACGCTCTCTCTCTCTCTCGTTCCCTCTCTCTTTTCATCCTCTCCCTTGCATCTTCTTCTATATTTAGTGTGTCTTCTCATCTGCGTGCCTATCCCGCACTCGCTCTCAGCGGCAGATGAATGGCGCTTCTCCGCACCCTTGCGTTTCCCAGAAGATTGCCGAGAGAGGAGCATTGGCACAGCACAGAGGGATTATCCTCGTGTGTAATCCGTGTTTGGTTGCGCTGTCATTTAAAAATACTCTGTTAGGAGAGCAGCTCTAATGAGATGCCCCCCTACCTTCGTCTCTTTATCTGTTCTCTCTCTTTCCTCATTCCTTTGCTGGTCATTTAATGCTAGTTTAGTGTTTGTCTGTCTGTCTGTCTGCCTGTGTGTGTGTGCGTGCACTGGTGGATTTAGTGATTTGGAGACCCCAGGCAGAGGCCTGTACTATAAATGGTTTTATAATAAATATGTAATTTAACTGTAAAAATGTAATGCAGTGGCAGGTAGCCAGCAGTTACAGTAAGAACGTTGGGCCAGTAACCGAAAGGTTGCTGGTTTGAATCCCTGAGTAAGAGTGCAAAATTACTAGAATTGTCAGCGATTAGGTGAATGGATAAACAGAGTCAGGCGCAGGACACAGGTATGAGTAATAATCTGAATTTACTCAAAATGTAAGCAATGTTCCAACAAGGAAAAATACAAATATCCAGAGCACAAAGAACGAACCCACATGACAATGACAATCACTCACAAAACAGAAAGGGAAGCCAGAGGGTTAAATAAGGAACATTGATTATGGAATGGAAACCAGGTGTGTATAATGAAGATGAAAATGAAACATGGATCGGTGGTGACTAGAAAGCCGGTGACCGCCGAACGCCGCCCGAACAAGGAGAGGGACCAACTTCGGCGGAAGTCGTGACAAAAATGTAAAAATGTATTACCTTTTAATGTGCCATGAACACAACCATTCATGTTTTCATCTGATTGTCAAACAAATCACTTCAAAAAGTAGGTTACCTTTGTGGGTTCATCCCAAAATAAATAATTCCAGCATCCGAAACCATTTTACCGGAGAGAAAGCATCCGAGCGAGCGAAACAACGCCCCTCTGTCTTACTATATGTAGCCCATGTAACTGATGCTGTCTGGCCAAAAATAGTATGACATGGGCCTTGACGAAAATGGCAGTATTATCAGCAGTACAGTACCTGTCTTTTTGTGAAAGAAATGCTTTAATTTAGGTTATTTTTTTATTTTATTTTCTCTGCTCTGAACACGCCTCATTGCTGCAGCTTAATTTCAGTGAAAGTCACGTTTTCAATCATATCAAGGGAAACAAAGCACAAACTCTGTCGGGGTAGAGTGGAGCATGGGGGGTCCTCAAGCTGTGAAATGATATTTAAATTATATATGCCCAGCTCTTGAGGTCCCTTGATGATGTGAGGCCTGAGGCAATTGCCTCGTCTGCCTAATGGTAAGTCGGCCAGTGTGTGTGCTGTGTGTTCTGTGTGTGCTCTCTCTTTGAAATGATGACACTTCAACAAAAAGACCCCAGCGCAAAGCTCCTAAAAGCCCAGTCCTCTTGCCGCTCCTAAGGTCTCTTTTTACTGGTGGTTTAGATGCCTCACCCCTCAACCTTGTGATAGGAGGATGATGATGATGATGATGATGATGATGCTAAAGGGTAACTTATCTCCACAGGTAGCGCTGAGCAGTTATTAGGGACCACAGTGCATCGTCATCATAAAAGCCCAACTCTTCAAACCACACACAGGTAGAGCAGGAAGAACCAGGTAAAAGCTTGGAACAGAACAGTAGAACCAGGTAAACGTTTAGAACAGAACAGTAGAACGAGGTAAATGTTTGGAACAGAACAGTAGAACCAGTTAAAGGCTTTGAACAGAACAGTAGAATCAGGTAAAAGCTTGAACAGAACAGTAGAACCAGTTAAAATATGATAGATGTTCTTTACCATTCGGCCATCAGTTTAGCCCTCAATGCTCCTTATAGGACACATCACTGCACTCTATACTCCTCTGTAAACTTGTCATATGTGTATACTTGCGACCCCCTGGTTGAGGCTTATTTATGAAACCCTCTTAGGCCTCACTCCCCCTTATCTGAGCTACCTACTGCAGCCCTCATCCTCCACATACAACACCCGTTCTGTCAGTCACATTCTGTTAAAGGTCCCCAAAGCACACACATCCCTGAGTCGCTCCTCTTCAGTTCGCTGCAGCTAGCTACTGGAACAAGCTGCATAAAACACTCAAACTGGACAGTTTTATCTCTTCATTCAAAGACTCAATCATGGACACTCTTACTGAGAGTTGTGGCTGCTTTGCGTGATGTATTGTTGTCTCTGCCTTCTTGCCCTTTGTGGGTTGTCTGTGCCCAATGTTTGTACCATGTTTTGTGGCGCTACCATGTTGTGCTGCTACCATGCTGTGTTGTCATGTGTTGCTGCCATGCTATGTTGTTGTCTTAGGTCTCTCTTTATGTAGTGTTGTGGTGTCTCTCTTGTTGTGATGTGTGTTTTGTAGTATTTATTTTTAATCTCCGCCTCAGTCCCCGAAGGAAGGCCATCATTGTAAATAAGAATTTGTTCTTAACGGACTTGCCTAGATAAATAAAAGCTTGGAACAGGACAGTAGAACCAGTTAAAAGCTTGGAACAGGACAGTAGAACCAGTTAAAAGCTTGGAACAGGACAATATAACCAGTTAAAAGCTTGGAACAGGACAGTAGAACCAGTTAAAAGCTTGGAACAGGACAGTAGAACCAGTTAAAAGCTTCAACAGTAGAACCAGTTAAAGGCCCAGTGCAGTCAAAACATTTTATATATATTTCCACACTGAGTTTGGAATAATATTGTGAAAATTAAGATAATGTAATTTTAGTGTAAGAGCTGTTTGAAAAAATCACATGAGTTTTGGCCTGCCTGGTGACATCACCATGCGGTATAAGTTAATAGACCAATAACAGAGTTTCAAACCTCTCTGCCAATAATAGCTTGTTTTTAGGTCACAGATCCCTCGCATTAGGCTCATCCAATTAGGCCCCTCACTCAGACCACTCCCAGGCAGTCTTAGCAAAATTGCTGTTTGCTAAAAAGCTATTTTTTGTAAAATTTTTAGTGAAAAAAATAACAACAGTAAGGTACTTAATTGATTTGATATTGAGATAAAAATGACTGCACTGGGCCTTTTAAAAGCTTCAACAGTAGAACCAATTAAAAGCCTGTCTCCTCCTGCCTTACTTTAACCTTCATGTTCTCCCTGTGTGCTAGCTAGCATACAAACAGTGTGTTTACAGGCCTAGGGCACAGAGGACAGTGTGGTTGTAGTTTATCTGTGTCTTCTAATAACGGAAGCAGTCTCTTACAGGATTGGTGGAGAATGTGGTTGGACTACTTTATGGGAAAAGCACCTTCTGCTGTTAGAGCAATAGGAGATGTGAACCGAATGGAGGGAGTGAGAGAGGGAGTGGGTGAGTAACGAAGGGAGGAAGTGGGGGAGGAAGGGAGGCAGGAAGGAAGGGAATGTCTAAATTGATGAGAGAGGGCTACTGTATGAGAGACACATGGTAAGGAGTGAGGAGGGGGAATGTAGGGGGAATAGATGGTGGACGGAGGGAATAGATGGTGGATGGAGGGAATAGATGGTGGACGGAGGGAATAGATGGTGGATGGAGGGAATAGATGGTGGACGGAGGGAATAGATGGTGGATGGAGGGAATAGATGGTGAATGTAGGGACAGGATGGAGGGTGGAGGGAATAGATGGTGGACGGAGGGAATAGATGGTGGACGGAGGGAATAGATGGTGGACGGAGGGAATAGATGGTGGATGGAGGGAATAGATGGTGGATGGAGGGAATAGATGGTGGACGGAGGGAATAGATGGTGGATGGAGGGAATAGATGGTGAATGTAGGGACAGGATGGAGGGAATAGATGGTGAATGTAGGGACAGGATGGAGGGAATAGATGGTGAATGTAGGGACAGGGGATGGAGGGAATAGATGGTGAATGTAGGGACAGGATGGAGGGAATAGATGGTGAATGTAGGGACAGGGGATGGAGGGAATAGATGGTGGATGGAGGGAATAGATGGTGAATGTAGGGACAGGATGGAGGGAATAGATGGTGAATGTAGGGACAGGGGATGGAGGGAATAGATGGTGAATGTAGGGACAGGGGATGGAGGGAATAGATGGTGGATGGAGGGACAGGGGATGGAGGGAATAGATGGTGAATGTAGGGACAGGATGGAGGGAATAGATGGTGAATGTGGGGACGGGATGGAGGGAATAGATGGTGAATGTAGGGACAGGGGATGGAGGGAATAGATGGTGAATGTAGGGACAGGATGG
Organism: Oncorhynchus mykiss; assembly: GCF_057628025.1. Classification (NCBI taxonomy): domain Eukaryota; kingdom Metazoa; phylum Chordata; class Actinopteri; order Salmoniformes; family Salmonidae; genus Oncorhynchus; species Oncorhynchus mykiss. The sequence goes on along the minus strand of NC_143051.1, from coordinate 14,814,660 downwards.
AGGGAATAGATGGTGAATGTAGGGACAGGGGATGGAGGGAATAGATGGTGAATGTAGGGACAGGATGGAGGGAATAGATGGTGAATGTAGCGACAGGGGATGGAGGGAATAGATGGTGAATGTAGGGACAGGATGGAGGGAATAGATGGTGAATTTAGGGACAGGGGATGGAGGGAATAGATGGTGAATGTAGGGACAGGGGATGGAGGGAATAGATGGTGAATGTAGGGACAGGATGGAGGGAATAGATGGTGAATGTAGGGACAGGATGGAGGGAATAGATGGTGAATGTAGGGACAGGATGGAGGGAATAGATGGTGAATGTAGGGACAGGATGGAGGGAATAGATGGTGAATGTAGGGACAGGATGGAGGGAATAGATGGTGAATGTAGGGACAGGATGGAGGGAATAGATGGTGAATGTAGGGACAGGATGGAGGGAATAGATGGTGAATGTAGGGACAGGGGATAGAGGGAATAGATGGTGAATGTAGGGACAGGATGGAGGGAATAGATGGTGAATGTAGGGACAGGGGATGGAGGGAATAGATGGTGAATGTAGGGACGGGATGGAGGGAATAGATGGTGAATGTAGGGACAGGATGGAGGGAATAGATGGTGAATGTAGGGACAGGGGATGGAGGGAATAGATGGTGAATGTAGGGACAGGGGATGGAGGGAATAGATGGTGAATGTAGGGACAGGATGGAGGGAATAGATGGTGAATGTAGGGACAGGATGGAGGGAATAGATGGTGAATGTAGGGACAGGGGATGGAGGGAATAGATGGTGAATGTAGGGACAGGATGGAGGGAATAGATGGTGAATGTAGGGACAGGGGATGGAGGGAATAGATGGTGAATGTAGGGACAGGGGATGGAGGGAATAGATGGTGAATGTAGGGACAGGGGATGGAGGGAATAGATGGTGAATGTAGGGACAGGATGGAGGGAATAGATGGTGAATGTAGGGACAGGATGGAGGGAATAGATGGTGGATGGAGGGAATAGATGGTGAATGTAGGGACAGGGGATGGAGGGAATAGATGGTGAATGTAGGGACAGGGGATGGAGGGAATAGATGGTGAATGTAGGGACAGGATGGAGGGAATAGATGGTGAATGTAGCGACAGGGGATGGAGGGAATAGATGGTGAATGTAGGGACAGGATGGAGGGAATAGATGGTGAATTTAGGGACAGGGGATGGAGGGAATAGATGGTGAATGTAGGGACAGGGGATGGAGGGAATAGATGGTGAATGTAGGGACAGGATGGAGGGAATAGATGGTGAATGTAGGGACAGGATGGAGGGAATAGATGGTGAATGTAGGGACAGGATGGAGGGAATAGATGGTGAATGTAGGGACAGGGGATAGAGGGAATAGATGGTGAATGTAGGGACAGGATGGAGGGAATAGATGGTGAATGTAGGGACAGGGGATGGAGGGAATAGATGGTGAATGTAGGGACGGGATGGAGGGAATAGATGGTGAATGTAGGGACAGGGGATGGAGGGAATAGATGGTGAATGTAGGGACAGGGGATGGAGGGAATAGATGGTGAATGTAGGGACAGGATGGAGGGAATAGATGGTGAATGTAGGGACAGGATGGAGGGAATAGATGGTGGATGGAGGGAATAGATGGTGAATGTAGGGACAGGGGATGGAGGGAATAGATGGTGAATGTAGGGACAGGGGATGGAGGGAATAGATGGTGAATGTAGGGACAGGGGATGGAGGGAATAGATGGTGAATGTAGGGACAGGGGATGGAGGGAATAGATGGTGAATGTAGGGACAGGATGGAGGGAATAGATGGTGGATGGAGGGAATAGATGGTGAATGTAGGGACAGGATGGAGGGAATTGATGGTGAATGTAGGGACAGGATGGAGGGAATAGATGGTGAATGTAGGGACAGGATGGAGGGAATAGATGGTGAATGTAGGGACAGGATGGAGGGAATAGATGGTAAATGTAGGGACAGGGGATGGAGGGAATAGATGGTGAATGTAGGGACAGGTGATGGAGGGAATAGATGGTGAATGTAGGGACAGGGGATGGAGGGAATAGATGGTGAATGTAGGGACAGGATGGAGGGAATAGATGGTGGATGGAAGGAATAGATGGTGGACGGAGGGAATAGATGGTGGACGGAGGGAATAAATGGTGGATGGAGGGAATAGATGGTGGATGGAGGGAATAGATGGTGGATGGAGGGAATAGATTGTGGATGGAGGGAATAGATGGTGGATGGAGGGAATAGATGGTGGATGGAGGGAATAGATGGTGAATGTAGGGACAGGGGATGGAGGGAATAGATGGTGAATGTAGGGACAGGGGATGGAGGGAATAGATGGTGAATGTAGGGACAGGGGATGGAGGGAATAGATGGTGAATGTAGGGACAGGGGATGGAGGGAATAGATGGTGAATGTAGGGACAGGATGGAGGGAATAGATGGTGGATGGAGGGAATAGATGGTGGACGGAGGGAATAGATGGTGGATGGAGGGAATAAATGGTGGATGGAGGGAATAGATGGTGGATGGAGGGAATAGATGGTGGACGGAGGGAATAGATTGTGGATGGAGGGAATAGATGGTGGATGGAGGGAATAGATGGTGGATGGAGGGAATAGATGGTGAATGGAGGGAATAGATGGTGGATGGAGGGAATAGATGGTGGATGGAGGGAATAGATGGTGGATGGAGGGAATAGATGGTGGATGGAGGGAATAGATGGTGGATGGAGGGAATAGATGGTGGACGGAGGGAATAGATGGTGGACGGAGGGAATAGATGGTGGACGGAGGGAATAGATGGTGGACGGAGGGAATAGATGGTGGACGGAGGGAATAGATGGTGGACGGAGGGAATAGATGGTGGACGGAGGGAATAGATGGTGAATGGAGGGAATAGATGGTGAATGGAGGGAATAGATGGTGGACGGAGGGAATAGATGGTGGATGGAGGGAATAGATGGTGAATGTAGGGACAGGGGATGGAGGGAATAGATGGTGAATGTAGGGACAGGATGGAGGGAATAGATGGTGAATGGAGGGAATAGATGGTGGATGGAGGGAATAAATGGTGGATGGAGGGAATAGATGGTGGATGGAGGGAATAGATGGTGAATGTAGGGACAGGATGGAGGGAATAGATGGTGAATGTGGGGACAGGATGGAGGGAATAGATGGTGAATGTGGGGACAGGGGATGGAGGGAATAGATGGTGAATGTAGGGACAGGATGGAGGGAATAGATGGTGAATGTAGGGACAGGGGATGGAGGGAATAGATGGTGAATGTAGGGACAGGGGATGGAGGGAATAGATGGTGAATGTAGGGACAGGGGATGGAGGGAATAGATGGTGAATGTAGGGACGGGATGGAGGGAATAGATGGTGAATGTAGGGACAGGATGGAGGGAATAGATGGTGAATGTAGGGACAGGGGATGGAGGGAATAGATGGTGAATGTAGGGACAGGATGGAGGGAATAGATGGTGAATGTAGGGACAGGGGATGGAGGGAATAGATGGTGAATGTAGGGACAGGGGATGGAGGGAATAGATGGTGAATGTAGGGACAGGGGATGGAGGGAATAGATGGTGAATGTAAGAGGGAGGGAGATGGAAGTGATGGAGACAGACGAGAGTCAACCGGGAGGATGGAGAGAGGTGAGCGAAGGACAGGATGAAAGGAAGACAGGCAGGGAATGAATGAATGCCTGTTCTGTGAAGGAGCCAGTTCCCATGGCAATACTTTGTCACTGTGCAATGATGCTCGTCGACTGGAGAGTCTGGTGGAGGCTAGAGCTGTCTGGAGGTCTCTCTCCCCTCCTCTCACTCTCTCCCTGCTATACTCACTCTCTTGTTTTTCTCTCTCACTCTGGTGAGAGACATTGAGAGGGGGGAAGATGGCGTGAGAGAGAGAGAAGCAAGAGAGTATCTCTCACTCCATCTTCCCTCTCTTAATCCCTCTCTCTCAATCCCTCTCTCAATCTCGCTCTCTGTGTGTGTGTGTGTGTGTGAGAGAGAATTTGCTCTCCAACTCATTATAGAAGATAACAGCCTGAAAATGAGTTTCCTCTTGAAGTTATTGAAAATGAAGGCATGTTCTCCATGAATTTACCTGGATGAGTAAGGAGAGAAAACAATCTAGGGGAAGATGAATTATGTGATTGCATCTAAAATGTTGTTGATTCATAGGTGAAAAGGTCCAACGCAGTACTTCCCTCGCTGCAGATATTTATTTAACCTTTATTTAACCAGGAAGTGCTGATTTGAAATCTTTTTCAAGAGTGTCCTGGCCAAGATAGGCAGCACAAAGTCATTACATAATTCCAGAGAGTTAACATGAAAAACTACAGGTAATCTAGTAAAAAAAAAACATTTAATTCACAGGAGTACAACACAATCATAAAACAGCGAATTAAAAACATTGGAAAGTCAAGGAATCAGCCTCAAAATCCTTCCTCAATGATGTAAAAACACCAATCGGGACAAGTTCTTCCAGTTTAAAAGTATTTTGTAAGTTGTTCCAAGCTGATGGCGCAGAGTACATAAAAGCCCTTTTACCAAATTCAGTTCAAACAGTTAGCAAATACAGGACTAGTAGAGAAAATATATTTTTTATTCTGATTTCTCAGGGGTTGCTGCAGCACCCCTACTTCCCGTGGCTATGTGTTCATTATACGTTTTTAACTTTTAGGCAAGCATGTTACTCTCTGCTGCACAAACACACTTCATCACCAGCAGTGAGAGGCTATACAGTGGGGCAAAAAAGTATTTAGTCAGCCACCAATTGTGCAAGTTCTCCCACTTAAAAAAATGAAAGGCCTGTAATTTTCATCATAGGTACACTTCAACTATGACAGACAAAATGAGAAGAAAAAATCCAGAAAATCACATTGTAGGATTTTTTATGAATTTATTTGCAAATTATGGTGGAAAATAAGTATTTGGTCAATAACAAAAGATTATCCCAATACTTTGTTACATACCCTTTGTTGGCAATGACAGAGGTCAAACGTTTTCTGTAAGTCTTCACAAGGTTTTCACACACTGTTGCTAGTATTTTGGCCCATTCCTCCATGCAGATCTCCTCTAGAGCAGTGATGTTTTGGGACTGTTGCTGGGCAACATGGACTTTTAACTCCCTCCAAAGATTTTCTATGGGGTTGAGATCTGGAGACTGGCTAGGCCACTCCAGGACCTTGAAATGCTTCTTACGAAGCCACTCCTTCGTTGCCCAGGCGGTGTGTTTGGGATCATTGTCATGCTGAAAGACCCAGCCACGTTTCATCTTCAATGCCCTTGCTGATGGAAGGAGGTTTTCACTCAAAATCTCACGATACATGGCCCCATTCATTCTTTCCTTTACACGGATCAGTCGTCCTGGTCCCTTTGCAGAAAAACAGCCCCAAAGCATGATGTTTCCACCCATATGCTTCACAGTAGGTATGGTGTTCTTTGGATGCAACTCAGCATTCTTTGTCCTCCAAACACGACGAGTTGAGTTTTTACCAAAAAGTTATATTTTGGTTTCATCTGACCATATGACTTTCTCCCAATCTTCTTCTGGATCATCCAAATGCTCTCTAGCAAACTTCAGACGGGCCTGGACATGTACTGGCTTAAACAGGGGGACACGTCTGGCACTGCAGGATTTGAGTCCCTGGCGGCGTAGTGTGTTACTGATGGTAGGCTTTGTTACTTTGGTCCCAGCTCTCTGCAGGTCATTCACTAGGTCCCCCTGTGTGGTTCTGGGATTTTTGCTCACCGTTCTTGTGATCATTTTGACCCCACGGGGTGAGATCTTGCATGGAGCCCCAGATTGAGGGAGATTATCAGTGGTCTTGTATGTCTTCCATTTCCTAATAATTGCTCCCACAGTTGATTTCTTCAAACCAAGCTGCTTACCTATTGCAGATTCAGTTTTCCCAGCCTGGTGCAGGTCTACAATTTTGTTTCTGGTGTCCTTTGACAGCTCTTTGGTCTTTGCCTTAGTGGAGTTTGGAGTTTGACTGTTTGAGGTTGTGGACAGGTGTATTTTATACTGATAACAAGTTCAAACAGGTGCCATTAATACAGGTAATGAGTGGAGGACAGAGGAGCCTCTTAAATAAGAAGTTACAGGTCTGTGAGAGACAGAAATGTTGCTTGTTTGAAGGTGACCAAATACTTATTTTCCACCATAATTTGCAAATAAATTCATTAAAAATCCTACAATGTGATTTTCTGGATTTTTTTTTCTCATTTTGTCTGTCATAGTTGAAGTGTACCTATGATGAAAATACAGGCCTCATCTTTTTAAGTGGGAGAACTTGCACAATTGGTGGCTGACTAAATACTTTTTTGCCCCACTGTATGTTGTAAATCTGTGACTCTATGCCGTCCATTTTGCTGTTAGTTCAGTTAATGTCTGTGTCTGAGCTGCTGTGAGCCTAAAGGGACTTTGTGGACACTCTGCTCACACACACACCCTGCCTGGCTGAGGTTGGTCCACATTCTCCTCATTCACACACACACACACACACACACACACACCTTTCCGTATTGGCTCAGTGTGACTTTAACCCCACACACACACACACACTGTCGTCTCCGTGCGGCTCTAACCAGCCATGTCTGGCGGGGATATTAACGTAACCGCAGAGACGGTCTGAGCGTAGCGACGCTGTCACAACGGATTAGCCTGACAACGCTCCGCTCCACCCAACTGACTTCTGGAGCCTCCGTTCCTCTCTTCTTCTTCTCCTCCTCTCTTCTTCTCTCATGTTTTCCCGCTCATATCACCTGTCCTCTCGAAATCCTCATCTACTCCGCTCCTCTCTACTCCTCCTCCGTTCCTCTCCCCTGCCTTTCCCCTTCTTTCTCTGCTTTCCTCTTTTCCCTAACTGTCACCCCTAGTTCCCTAACTGTCACCCCTAGTTCCCTAACTGTCACCCCTAGTTCCCTAACTGTCACCCCTAGTTCCCTAACTGTCACCCCTAGTTCCCTAACTGTCATCCCTAGTTCCCTAACTGTCATCCCTAGTTCCTATTGGTTAGAGTGTTGAGCCAGTAACCGAAAGGTTGCTGGATTGAATCCCCGAGCTGACAAGGTAAAAATCTGTCGTTCTGCCCCAGAGCAAGGCAGTTAACCCACTGTTCCCGTGCGCCGAAGACGTGATTGTTATGCACTTCTAGGAGTAGTGGGTGCAGTTAGGCGTAGAGTGACTTCTAGGAGTAGTGGGTGCAGAGTCAGGCGTAGAGAGACTTCTAGGAGTAGTGGGTGCAGAGTCAGGCGTAGAGTGACTTCTAGGAGTAGTGGGTGCGGAGTCAGGCGTAGAAAGACTTCTAGGAGTAGTGGGTGCGGAGTCAGGCGCAGAGAGACTTCTAGGAGTAGTGGGTACGGAGTCAGGCGTAAACCGGTGACGACGAACGCCGAGCACCGCCCGAACAGGAAGAGGAGCCACCTTCGGTGGGAGTCGTGACAGTGATGTCGGTTATGGCAGCCCTCTGATTCAGAGGGGTTAAATGCAGAAGACACATTTCAGTTGAATGCATTCAGTTGTACAACTGAATAGGTATCCCCCTTTCACTTAACTGTCATTCCTAGTTCCTTAACTGTCATTCCTAGTTCCTTAACTGTCATTCCTAGTTCCTTAACTGTCATTCCTAGTTCCTTAACTGTCATTCCTAGTTCCTTAACTGTCATCCTTAGTTCTGTTTGCTTCTTTTCTCATCTATGGTTCTATACTGTGCTCTACACGTTATACTCTTTATCAGTATGTCTTCTCCTTAGCTTCCCTCCTCTCCTCCTCCTCTCCTTTCCTTCTCTCGTCTCCTCCAGTCCTAATGTCGTCATGGTCAACAGGGCAAGAAATCAGTCTCTCATTTCTGCTTTAACTCATTCTGATCAAACATGTCGCTCCCAATCGCCCAGATTTGATTACCAGGATGGCCGTATCCGAGGCGACCAGGCATGTAATGGTTGACACATTCATATTCCTGTATTATTGGTGTGTGTCTGTGTTTGTGCCTGTGTGTGTGCATGGTTGTGTGTGTGTTGTGACACATTACACCCCATGGTTGTGTCTCACGGCAGGCAGAGGGAGGATTTAATGCTCTGATGCAACACCTTGTCTCTGACTGTTATATATTTAGAAACAAGTTTTTCTTTATGCATTTTTTTTTTCTTCTCTCACTCCATCTTTGTTTTTTCTCACTCCTCTCTCTCCATCTCTCTCTCCCCTTTCATCTCTCTCTCCTTTTCCCTCTCTCTCTCTCTCTCTCCATCTCTCTCTCCCCTTTCATCTCTCTCTCCCCTTCCCTCTCTCTCTCTCTCTCTCTCCATCTCTCTCTCCCCTTTCATCTCTCTCTCCCCTTCCCTCTCTCTCTCTCTCTCCATCTCTCTCCCCTTCCATCTCTCTCCCCTTCCCTCTCTCTCACCCACTCCTCTCACTCTCCATCTCTCTCACTCTCTCTCTCTCTCTCACTCCTCTCTCTCTCCATCTCATTCTCTCTCCTCCTCTCTCTCTTATCTCCCTGGCTTTCTCTCTTCCTTTCAATTGTCCATCTCCTCTTTGACTGTCTCTGTCTCCCCCCAGCCCTCTGCCTGCAGGGTGATGGGCTGCAGGCTTCCTAAGCTGCGGAGGGAGGGGGAGGAGAGGAGTCCCGGGAAGATTTTTTCAACCCTCCGACGGCCACAGGTGGAGACCAAGGTGGGCGTGGCCTACACTTACCACTTCCTGGACTTCCTGCTGGGGAAAGAAGGTACGTATACGGACAGACACACACACACTCTTCTAGATCCAGTAGTCAATTCCAATTCGACTCTTAGTCATCAGAACAGATTAGACAGGGCTCCATCCAGATGTATATGAAGTAGCTAGAAGTCTACTTTGGGCCTCCCGAGTGGAGCAGCGGTCTAAGGCACTGTATCGCAGTGCTAGAGGCGTCACTACAGATCTTGGTTCGATCCCAGGCTGTGTCGCAGCCGGCCGCGAACAGGAGACCCATGAGGCGGCGCACAATTGGCCCAGCATCGTCCGGGTTACGACTCGTGTGGCAGGCTGGGCGCATGCACGCTGACACGATCACCAGTTGGATGGTTTTTCCTCCAACACATTGGTGCTGCTGGCTTCCGGGTTAAGCGAGCAGTTTGTCAAGAAGCAGGGTTGTGTTTGAGCAGTGTGTCAAGAAACCGGGTTGTGTTTGAGCAGTGTGTCAAGAAACCGGGTTGTGTTTGAGCAGTGTGTCAAGAAGAACGGTTGTGTTTCGTAGGATGCATGGCTCTCGACCTTCGCCTCTCCCGAGTCCATACTGGAGTTGCAGCGATGGGACAAGACAGTAACTACCAATTTAGATATCATGAAATTGGGGAGAAAACGGGGTAAAAAAGTACCCCCCCCCCCCAGGAACAGGGTGGACATTTATACTGTCATTTCAACATACTCTTGGTTTGAGGAGGCATCCCAAGATTCAGCTGTAAAGTACAGACTAATCCACGCCCTCTCCCTACCTCTCAAAACAAAAGGGAGATGAGAGAGTAGTGTAGTTTTAAGTTTTGTTCTGTGTTTAGGGAATGGTGTGTCTGTGTGTGTCTGTGTGTGTGTTTGTGTGTGTGTGTGTGTGCCTGCAGTGTTTTGGAGCTGTTTGATGAGAAACCCCAGGAGGCTGCTGGGTTCTAAATATACTAATTCTGCTATTGTGACAGAACACAAGGGATTGTGCAGAGAGTGAAAAAAGAGAGTTGGGGAGATGTTTCTGGATTGTTAAGTCTCACCATTTGTCCATGTTAAGATGAATTTTCTTTCACCTTGTATTTAATGGATGCAGGAGGTTGAGTCACAGTCAGTTGTTGAATTTGCTACATATTCAGAACTTTCAGGAGCCAGCTCAGTACAGTGTTTGCATCCCAAATGGCACCCTATGCCCTTTAAAGTGCACTACTAATAAGGCTCAGGTCAAAAATAGTGCACTATAAAGGTATTAGGTTGCTATTTGGAACTCAACAACTAGCAGAGGAAGTCATGACCAACCAGACAACAGCTCTAAATTCAGCCGCCTCTGTTTCTGATAAGCTCAGATAGATGGGAGCACATGCATAGTGTACTGTCACGCTGGTATGAAGGATTTGGAGACAGGCGCAGGAATACACAATAGGGGTTTTTAATATACCCAAAACAAACACGTATACAAAACACTGGGCTGTACCCAAACAAAAGAGAGAGGATAAACCTCGTTGAACGACACGGGACGATACCCATAATACACAATATATAAAACAGCATAACAGCTGCACCAACGGTTAGGTCCTCACACCACCAACGGACATGGGAACAGTAATCAACATAACCATGGAAACCAAAGGACACATATATACAAATACTAATCAGTGGGAATAGAGGACAGGTGTGCGTGATGAAGGTTCCTGAGGGATCCGTGACATGTACTGTAGACGCACGCGTATGTACACACACATGCCCATGCATCACACACACACACATACAAAACCTCACATTAAAACCCTCACAACCTCTCATGAGTGCACACAAACATAAATAAACACACACACACACAACAGTTTTCTGGCTAGGTTGTATTGTCATCATGTCTCTAGACAGACAGGCAGGTCATTTATATGGTAAATTCATTGATGTCACCTGAGCTCCTTACGTCTGAATAGCAGTGCTCTGCTCAGGTGATCAAGGAAGATACTCTCAGTGTGTGTGTGTGTGTGTGTGTGTGTGTGTAGTGTAGCGAGACCAAGAGCGCGAGTGAAGGATTCCTGAAGGATTATCTGATTTTGTGGAGATTCATTCCCAGCAATGGGATTTATTTGTTTGTGCGTGTGGGAGTGAACACGTGTGTGTATGTATATGTGAGAGAGACACAGTGTGTGTGTGCACGTCATTGCGTGCGTGTGTGTCCAGTGAGGAATCGGTCTGTCTCTCAGTCTGACATTGAAGAGAACCCACGGTCAAATTCACCGTTTAATTCCATTTAGTTTCCATTAGAAATATTATTTCACCCTCTGTGACTTCATGACTCCCACACAGTAATGACAAATAAATAACCATGTCTGTGTGCTCATATCCATTCAGACTATCTATACCTATATACTGCCCTAATAAGTGCACTATATAGAGCGTGTCATTTGGGATGTAGCCATTGACTCAGACCAGTGTGACCAGTGAGTGGACTCTGCAGACTACCAAAGAAAAGAGAGAACTCGTTGGCAGAAGAGAGGGCTGGACAGGTTGATAAAGGAGGGAGAGAGATAGTGGGGGTGATGGAGGGAGAGAGATAGTGGGGGTGATGGAGGGAGAGAGATGGTGAGTGATGAAGGGAGAGATATGGTGGGGGTGATAAAAAAAATGGGAGGTAGTTGCTCTGATGGAGGGAGGGAGGAGCCATTAAAGGAGAGAGTGGGAGCGAATAGGTGTGGGAAAAGGAGAGACAGGAGGAGAGTGCGGGTGGGAAAAGGAGAGACAGGAGGAGAGTGCGGGTGGGAAAAGGAGAGACAGGAGGAGAGTGCGGGTGGGAAAAGGAGAGACAGGAGGAGAGTGCGGGTGGGATAGGAGAGACAGGAGGAGAGTGCGGGTGGGAAAAGGAGAGACAGGAGGAGAGTGCGGGTGGGAAAAGGAGAGACAGGAGGAGAGTGCGGGTGGGAAAAGGAGAGACAGGAGGAGAGTGCGGGTGGGAAAAGGAGAGACAGGAGGAGAGTGCGGGTGGGAAAATGAGTCAGGTGTGATCACAGTGACTAAAGCTTCTCTCCTCAACTGACACATCGGGACTCCGAAGTCAGCTGATGAGTTTTAGAGCACGTAGAGAAAGAAACACTCTTCTGACTGATGAACGGGAAGGCTATAAATCCCATCAATCAGAATAGGAGCTTCACTTGGTGCGTGTCTGTCTGTGTATCTGCTGTGTTCGCCCATGTGTGTGTGAGAGAGCAAGATACACTACATGACCAAAAGCATGTGGACATCTGCTCCTCCAACATGTCATTCCAAAATCATGGGCATTAATATGGAGTTGGTCCCTCCTTTGCTGCTATAACAGCCTCTACTCTTCTGGGAAAGCTTTCCACTAGATGTTGGAACGTTGCTGCTATAACAGCCTCCACTCTTCTGGGAAGGCTTTCCACTAGATGTTGGAACGTTGCTGCTATAACAGCCTCCACTCTTCTGGGAAGGCTTTCCACTAGATGTTGGAACATTGCTGCGGGGACTTGCTTTCATTCAACCACAAGACCAGTAGTGAGGTTGGGCAAGTTCTTCCACACTGATCTCGAGAAACCATTTCTGTATGGACCTCGCTTTGTGCACAGGGGCATTGTCATGCTGAAACAGGAAAGGGCCTTCCCTGAGCTCTTCTGTAAGGCCATTCTACTTCCAATGTTTGTTTATGGAGATTGCATGGCTGTGTCCTCGATTTTATCCACCTGTCATATGTAGTGTACATAGAGCTGCTGAAGTTTGTGATGTATTCAGCTACAGTGCTGTGAAAAAGTATTTCCCCCTTTCTAATTTTCTCTACTTTTACAGCAAAGAGATGGTGGAGGTGACCCTCTCAGTCTGAGGGGTTCTGAATGACGATGAAGAAATAGTCTTTAACTGGAGCAATCATAATCTCATTCTTCTTGCAGAGGACCCTGAGGAAGGCGAGGTCATTCTGCGGGCAATGTCCCTAACAGTGCTAAGTGCCTTCATCACTAACTGGTGAATGAGTCCAGCATACTGCACTGTGCTGGACTAGACAGGGGTGGTTTTGATGGGGATGCCTTCAGCATTGACAATGATGATTTCTTGAACCCCATATTACATGTTTTTGAAACTGAATGTTATCAAATCTTCAACCAAAACCTAATATTAGATCAAGGGAACCCGAGGGAACAAATAACACGATTACATACTCATTTCATAAACAAAGTTACGCAACACCCAATTGGCAATTGGGTGTTGCGTAACTTTGTTAATTTGTTGTTATTTCTTAACTCAGGTTTTCTTTATCTAAAATTAGCTTTTGGGTGAATATTGCAAAAAATAGAATCATAAAAGGGGCAAATACATTTTCACGGCACTGTAAATAGAATTTATGATAAATGTAAGTTAGCTCAATATATCATTTTTTGCTATCAAAACACATGATATGTTGAGCTGTCAAAATACATGATATATTGAGCTATCAGAATATAAATGATGCCTGGGAGTGTGTGTGTTTTTGGGAATCTATCAGTGTGTGAGGTGGGAATATTCAGCTCTTTAGAGAATGCATGAAGAGGTTTACTGGTAGAATTTGAAATGTAACTTGGACTGGATGAGGAAATGACCACACAGTAGTCAGACCAAGAAATATTCTGCTCTCTAAACTACAGACATGTCATGGGGTGTTTTCAGGCAGTTCATCTGAACTCTGACCTGGTCAAACATGTCCTGTACTATGGATGCTTTAGAAGAACTGAGATTTTGTCTAGCTCCCAAATGGCACCCTGTTTCCAGCATATAGGACATGATGGGCCCTAGTCAAATGTAGTGCACTATGTAGGGAAAAGGGTGCCATTTGGGATGCAGACAGTGTGTTCTGACCCTGACCAACAGCAGTCTAGCCCGCAAGCTCATACCTCAGCTGTGTGTGTGTGTGTGTCATACCTCGACGGTGGGAACCTCAGGGCTTTAGGACGTGTATTTTATAGTCAGTGTTTGGCACGTATATTCCTACTCAACTCTAGTCATTCAAATATACTGAAGACATGTCAAGGAGGTAAAATAAGCCCTGGGGTGGGAGTGAGTAATAATCCCCACCACCCACTTACTCTTGACGCGCGCACACAAACACACACACACACACCAGTCAAGATTAAAAGAGCATTGGAAGCTCAAGGTTCTGATTCCAGAATTCAAAATTCCCATTCTGGAGTGTAGTGGTTCTCATGCTGGATCTCAGACAGTCTTCTCTCAGGCCAGTGCCTGTGGGTAAAGTGAAGTGCTGATTAACAACTGAACAGTCATTCACTACTTCCTCCATCTATCCCACTGGTCAACAACTCTAGTCATGAGGAGAGGCCATCTATCCCACTGGTCAACAACTCTAGTCATGAGGAGAGGCCATCTATCCCACTGGTCAACAACTCTAGTCATGAGGAGAGGCCATCTATCCCACTGGTCAACAACTCTAGTCATGAGGAGAGGCCATCTATCCCACTGGTCAACAACTCTAGTCATGAGGAGAGGCCATCTATCCCACTGGTCAACAACTCTAGTCATGAGGAGAGGCCATCTATCCCACTGGTCAACAACTCCAGAGGCATGAGGAGAGGCCATCTGTCCCACTGGTCAACAACTCTAGTCATGAGGAGAGGCTATCTATCCCACTGGTCAACAACTCTAGTCATGAGGAGAGGCCATCTATCCCACTGGTCAACAACTCTAGTCATGAGGAGAGGCCATCTATCCCACTGGTCAACAACTCTAGTCATGAGGAGAGGCCATCTATCCCACTGGTCAACAACTCCAGAGGCATGAGGAGAGGCCATCTATCCCACTGGTCAACAACTCTAGTCATGAGGAGAGGCCATCTGTCCCACTGGTCAACAACTCTAGTCATGAGGAGAGGCCATCTATCCCACTGGTCAACAACTCCAGAGGCATGAGGAGAGGCCATCTGTCCCACTGGTCAACAACTCCAGAGGCATGAGGAGAGGCCATCTGTCCCACTGGTCAACAACTCTAGTCATGAGGAGAGGCCATCTATCCCACTGGTCAACAACTCTAGTCATGAGGAGAGGCCATCTGTCCCACTGGTCAACAACTCTAGTCATGAGGAGAGGCCATCTATCCCACTGGTCAACAACTCTAGTCATGAGGAGAGGCCATCTATCCCACTGGTCAACAACTCTAGTCATGAGGAGAGGCCATCTATCCCACTGGTCAACAACTCTAGTCATGAGGAGAGGCCATCTATCCCACTGGTCAACAACTCTAGTCATGAGGAGAGGCCATCTGTCCCACTGGTCAACAACTCTAGTCATGAGGAGAGGCTATCTATCCCACTGGTCAACAACTCTAGTCATGAGGAGAGGCTATCTATCCCACTGGTCAACAACTCTAGTCATGAGGAGAGGCTATCTATCCCACTGGTCAACAACTCTAGTCATGAGGAGAGGCCATCTATCCCACTGGTCAACAACTCTAGTCATGAGGAAAGGCCATCTGTCCCACTGGTCAACAACTCTAGTCATGAGGAGAGGCCATCTATCCCACTGGTCAACAACTCTAGTCATGAGGAGAGGCCATCTATCCCACTGGTCAACAACTCTAGTCATGAGGAGAGGCCATCTATCCCACTGGTCAACAACTCTAGTCATGAGGAGAGGCCATCTATCCCACTGGTCAACAACTCTAGTCATGAGGAGAGGCCATCTGTCCCACTGGTCAACAACTCTAGTCATGAGGAGAGTGTTTTCAACATTCCCACTATCTGAACCTGGCATTGTGAACTTCCAGAGAGTGTTGTGCTTCAAGCTGTTCCTTTGGCAGAGCGGAATGATAGCCCTCTTAAAACCACTGTGGTAAACATATAAATGAAATGACTCCCCCTCCTCCCTCCTCCCCCTCCTCCCTCCCTCCCTGCAGGGGGAATTAGACTAGTATGTTGTGGATATCTTACTGGTTATTGTAATAGGAGTGTTAAGATAATGATGCCTAAATGACTGTTTAGTGACACAATCATATTGTATTCATCTCCAGATGTTATGACAACCGGAGGGAGGGAGAACGAGAAAGAGAGATGGAGTGAGGGGAGAGGGGGATGGGTGGGGGTGGGTTGAATCCCTCTGTAGATTCAGGTTTTAGTATCTGAGGTATTAAGTTGTGGTTCAGAAAATAAGCTCCTCAGATGGTCTGAGTTATGTTTCTATATGATAGATGTGTGTGTGTGTGTGTATGTGTGGTGTGTGGTGTGTGGGTGGTGTGGTGTGTGTGTGAGAGAACAGGCCAGATGATGGTCTGGGGAACAGATGGAGAATGAGATTGCTAACACGTCTCTGTGTGGCGCAGTTCATTTATTCAGACTATCTTCTTTCCAGGCCCATATGCAAATGAGTTGGATTGAGAGAGGATGACAAGCATATAGACAGGCGACACACACACACCTTAATTCACACACATATATATATATATATATATATATATATATATATACACTGCTCAAAAAATAAAGGGAACACTAAAATAACACATCCTAGATCTGAATGAATGAAATATTCTTATTAAATACTTTTTTCTTTACATAGTTGAATGTGCTGACAACAAAATCACACAAAAATGATCAATGGAAATCAAATGTATCAACCCATGGAGGTCTGGATTTGGAGTCACACTCAAAATTAAAGTGGAAAACCACACTACAGGCTGATCCAACTTTGATGTAATGTCCTTAAAACAAGTCAAAATGAGGCTCAGTAGTGTGTGTGGCCTCTACGTGCCTGTATGACCTCCCTACAACGCCTGGGCATGCTCCTGATGAGGTGGCGGATGGTGTCCTGAGGGATGTCCTCCCAGACCTGGACTAAAGCATCCGCCAACTCCTGGACAGTCTGTGGTGCGAGACATGGATGGATGGAGCGAGACATGATGTCCCAGATGTGCTCAATTGGATTCAGGTCTGGGGAACGGGCGGGACAGTCCATACCATCAATGCCTTCCTCTTGCAGGAACTGCTGACACACTCCAGCCACATGAGGTCTAGCATTGTCTTGCATTAGGAGGAACCCAGGGCCAACCGCACCAGCATATGGTCTCACAAGGGGTCTGAGGATCTCATCTCGGTACCTAATGGCAGTCAGGCTACCTCTGGAGAGCAAATGGAGGGCTGTGCGGCCCCCCAAAGAAATGCCACCCCACACCATGACTGACCCACCGCCAAACCGGTCATGCTGGAGGATGTTGCAGGCAGCAGAACGTTCTCCATGGCGTCTCCAGACTCTGTCACGTCTGTCACGTGCTCAGTGTGTACCTGTTTCATCTGTGATAGAGCACAGTGGCGAATTTGCCAATCTTGGTGGTCTCTGGCAAATGCCAAACGTCCTGCACGGTGTTGGGCTGTAAGCACAACCCCCACCTGTGGACGTTGGGCCCTCATACCACCCTCATGGAGTCTGTTTCTGACCGTTTGAGCAGACACATGCACATTTGTGGCCTGCTGGAGGTCATTTTGCACTCCCAATTTTTCAGTTTTTGATTTGTTAAAAAAGTTTGAAATATCCAATAAATGTCGTTCCACTTCATGATTGTGTCCCACTTGTTGTTGATTCTTCATAAAAAAATACAGTTTTATATCTTTATGTTTGAAGCCTGAAATGTGGCAAAAGGTCGCAAAGTTCAAGGGGGCCGAATACTTTCGCAAGGCACTGTATATGTATATATATATATATATATACTATACTATATATATATATACTAGGTATACACACACGAATCTCATGAGATATTACTATTTGAAACACAGCATAGTTCCCTTGGGGGTAACCATGACGATTCGAGCCTATAAGATAAGCCGTCCTCTCTTCCCATTGAAGCGAATGGCTCCTCTCTCCATTGTGTTCTGTAATGGGGGTAACCATGACGATTAGAGCCTATATGATAAGCAGTCCTCTAGTCCCATTGAAGCGAATGGCTCCTCTCTCCATTGTGTTCTGTAATGGGGGTAACCATGACGATTAGAGCCTATATGATAAGCCGTCCTCTCTTCCCATTGAAGCGAATGGCTCCTCTCTCCATTGTGTTCTGTAATGGGGGTAACCATGACGATTAGAGCCTATATGATAAGCAGTCCTCTAGTCCCATTGAAGCGAATGGCTCCTCTCTCCATTGTGTTCTGTAATGGGGGTAACCATGAGCTGATCCTGCTAGCTGTATTCGCTAATACAGACACCATCACAGCTAAGCCATGCTATCCCTATGCCAAAGGAGAGAAAGAGAGCTCACACACACACACACACACACACACACACACATGCAGGAAAACACAAGAACACACACACACACACACACACTCTGCACTGTGGGAGAGCTATTGTACACAGCCCCTGGAAGAGCAAAACAGATGTGGTTTACTTCTGTGCATGTTTGTTTGTGTGCACCGTGTGTGTGTTTGTGTGCACCGTGTGTGTGTTTGTGTGCACCGTGTGTGTGTTTGTGTGCACTGTGTGTGTGTTTGTGTGCACCGTGTGTGTGTTTGTGTGCACCGTGTGTGTGTTTGTGTGCACTGTTTGTGTGCACCGTGTGTGTGTTTGTGTGCACCGTGTGTGTGTTTGTGTGCACTGTGTGTGTGTTTGTGTGCACTGTGTGTGTGTTTGTGTGCACCGTGTGTGTGTTTGTGTGCACCGTGTGTGTGTTTGTGTGCACTGTGTTTGTGTGCACTGTGTGTGTGTTTGTGTGCACCGTGTGGGTTTGTGTGCACTGTGTTTGTGTGCACTGTGTGTGTGTTTGTGTGCACCGTGTGTGTGTTTGTGTGCACTGTGTTTGTGTGCACTGTGTGTGTGTTTGTGTGCACCGTGTGGGTTTGTGTGCACTGTGTTTGTGTGCACTGTGTGTGTGTTTGTGTGTTTGTGTGTGTCTTTGTTTGTGTGCAACGTGTGTTTGTGTGTGTGTTTGTGTGCACTGTGTGTGTGTTTGTGTGCACCGTGTGGGTTTGTGTGCACTGTGTTTGTGTGCACTGTGTGTGTGTTTGTGTGCACCGTGTGGGTTTGTGTGCACCGTGTGTGTGTTTGTGTGTTTGTGTGTGTCTTTGTTTGTGTGCAACGTGTGTTTGTGTGTGTGTTTGTGTGCATCGTGTGTGTGTTTGTTTTTGCATCGTGTGTTTATTTGTGTGCATCGTGTGTGTGTTTGTTTGTGTGCATCGTGTGTGTGTTTGTTTGTGTGCATCGTGTGTGTGTTTGTTTGTGTGCATCGTGTGTGTGTTTGTTTGTGTGCATCGTGTGTGTGTTTGTTTGTGTGCATCGTGTGTGTGTTTGTGTGTGTGTGTGTTTGTGTGCATCGTGTGTTTGTTTATTTGTGTGTGTGTTTGTGTGTGTGTTTGTTTGTGTGCATCGTGTGTGTGTTTGTGTGTGTGTGTGTTTGTGTGCATCGTGTGTTTGTTTATTTGTGTGCACCGTGTGTGTGTTTGTTTGTGTGCATCGTGTGTGTGTTTGTTTGTGTGCATCGTGTGTGTGTTTGTTTGTGTGCATCGTGTGTGTGTTTGTGTGTGTGTGTGTTTGTTTGTGTGTGTGTGTGTTTGTTTGTGTGCATCGTGTGTGTGTTTGTTTGTGTGCATCGTGTGTGTGTTTGTGTGTGTGTGTGTTTGTTTGTGTGTGTGTGTGTTTGTTTGTGTGCATCGTGTGTGTGTTTGTTTGTGTGCATCATGTGTTTGTTTGTTTGTGTGCTTCGTGTGTTTGTTTATTTGTGTGCACCGTATGTGTGTTTGTTTGTGTGCATCGTGTGTGTGTTTGTTTGTGTGCATCGTGTGTGTGTTTGTTTGTGTGCATCGTGTGTGTGTTTGTTTGTGTGCATCGTGTGTGTGTTTGTTTGTGTGCATCGTGTGTTTGTTTGTTTGTGTGCATTGTGTGTTTGTTTGTTTGTGTGCATCGTGTGTTTGTTTGTTTGTGTGCATCGTGTGTGTGTGTTTGTTTGTGTGCATCGTGTGTGTGTTTGTTTGTGTGCATCGTGTGTGTGTTTGTTTGTGTGCATCGTGTGTTTGTTTGTTTGTGTGCATCGTGTGTTTGTTTGTTTGTGTGCATCGTGTGTTTGTTTGTTTGTGTGCATCGTGTGTGTGTTTGTTTGTGTGCATCGTGTGTGTGTTTGTTTGTGTGCATCGTGTGTGTGTTTGTTTGTGTGCATCGTGTGTTTGTTTGTTTGTGTGCATTGTGTGTTTGTTTGTTTGTGTGCATCGTGTGTTTGTTTGTGTGCATCGTGTGTTTGTTTGTTTGTGTGCATCGTGTGTGTGTTTGTTTGTGTGCATCGTGTGTTTGTTTATTTGTGTGCACCGTATGTGTGTTTGTTTGTGTGCATCGTGTGTGTGTTTGTTTGTGTGCATTGTGTGTGTGTTTGTTTGTGTGCATTGTGTGTGTGTTTGTTTGTGTGCATCGTGTGTTTGTTTGTGTGCATCGTGTGTTTGTTTGTGTGCATCGTGTGTTTGTTTGTGTGCATCATGTGTTTGTTTGTTTGTGTGTATCATGTGTGTGTTTGTTTGTGTGCATCGTGTGTGTGTTTGTTTGTGTGCATCGTGTGTGTGTTTGTTTGTGTGCATCGTGTGTGTGTTTGTGTGTGTTTGTGTGTGTGTGTGTTTGTTTGTGTGCTTCCTGTGTTTGTTTGTTTGTGTGCTTCGTGTGTTTGTTTATTTGTGTGCATCGTGTGTGTGTTTGTTTGTGTGCATCGTGTGTGTGTTTGTTTGTGTGCATCGTGTGTGTGTTTGTGAGTGTTTGTGTGTGTGTGTGTTTGTTTGTGTGCATCGTGTGTTTGTTTGTTTGTGTGCATCGTGTGTGTGTTTGTTTGTGTGCATCGTGTGTTTGTTTGTTTGTGTGCATTGTGTGTTTGTTTGTTTGTGTGCATCGTGTGTTTGTTTGTTTGTGTGCATCGTGTGTGTGTTTGTTTGTGTGCATCGTGTGTGTGTTTGTGAGTGTTTGTGTGTGTGTGTGTTTGTTTGTGTGCATCGTGTGTTTGTTTGTTTGTGTGCTTCGTGTGTTTGTTTGTTTGTGTGCATCGTGTGTTTGTTTGTGTGCATCGTGTGTGTGTTTGTGTGCACTGTGTTTGTATGCACTGTGTGTGTGTTTGTGTGCACCGTGTGGGTTTGTGTGCACTGTGTTTGTGTGCACTGTGTGTGTGTTTGTGTGCACCGTGTGTGTGTTTGTGTGCACTGTGTTTGTGTGCACTGTGTGTGTGTTTGTGTGCACCGTGTGGGTTTGTGTGCACCGTGTGTGTGTTTGTGTGCACTGTGTGTGTGTTTGTGTGCACCGTGTGTGTGTTTGTGTGTGTCTTTGTTTGTGTGCATTGTGTGTGTGTTTGTTTGTGTGCATCGTGTGTGTTTGTTTGTGTGCATCGTGTGTGTGTTTGTTTGTGTGCATCGTGTGTTTGTTTGTTTGTGTGCATCGTGTGTGTGTTTGTTTGTGTGCATCGTGTGTGTTTGTTTGTGTGCATCGTGTGTGTGTTTGTTTGTGTGCATCGTGTGTGTGTTTGTTTGTGTGCATCGTGTGTGTGTGTTTGTTTGTGTGCATCGTGTGTGTGTTTGTTTGTGTGCATCGTGTGTTTGTTTGTTTGTGTGCATCGTGTGTGTGTTTGTTTGTGTGCATCGTGTGTGTGTTTGTTTGTGTGCATCGTGTGTTTGTTTGTGTGCATCGTGTGTGTGTTTGTGTGTGTTTGTGTGTGTGTGTGTTTGTTCGTGTGCATCGTGTGTTTGTTTGTTTGTGTGCATTGTGTGTTTGTTTGTTTGTGTGCATCATGTGTGTGTTTGTTTGTGTGCATCGTGTGTGTGTTTGTTTGTGTGCATCGTGTGTTTGTTTGTGTGCATCGTGTGTTTGTTTGTTTGTGTGCATCGTGTGTGTGTTTGTTTGTGCACCGTGTTTGTGTGCATGTTTGTTTGTGTGCATGTGTGTGTGTTTGTTTGTGTGCACCGTGTGTGTGTTTGTTTGTTTGTGTGCATCGTGTGTGTGTTTGTTTGTGTGCACTGTGTGTGTGTTTGTTTGTGTGCATCGTGTGTGTGTTTGTTTGTGCACCGTGTTTGTGTGCATGTTTGTTTGTGTGCATGTGTGTGTGTATGTATGAATGCGTGTGTGTCCTAACCAAAACCCCTAAAGTCGATTGACGCGGCCACACTAATTAACATAATCCCAAAATCCACAACAAAATCAGTCTGTTTAAACTAGAAGTATCTGCGTCTCAATCCGCTATGTCGCCCTTCGGCATCTGCGTTGCTAAGTGGCAAATCTACCCCAGTGTTTGTCAGACCAGAAGACATCCTGAAAATCAGTCTTCTCACAAAAATGGCTGTAGCGTCTGAACGGTTTGGGCTACACTCTATGTAAAGATGAGACTCTCACACTTTTTAGTTAAATAAATCATTGATACCTACAAGGCTCCTAAAATTCAAAATCAAATAGAAAATGATCCATGTTATGACCATGTTAAAACAGGAGTTATGGTTTAATCAGCAGCAGATTATCATGAAGATGCCATGTTATTATTCAATTCAAACTATAATATCTAAACAATACGCTCTCTCTCTGTGTGGCCCCCCTCTGTTCTCCCTCTTCTCTCTCTCTGTGTGCCCCCCCTCTGGTCTCCCTATTCTCTCTCTCTGTGTGCCCCCCCTCTGGTCTCCCTATTCTCTCTCTCTGTGTGGCCCCCCTCTGTTCTCCCTCTTCTCTCTCTCTGTGTGCCCCCCCTCTGGTCTCCCTATTCTCTCTCTCTGTGTGGCCCCCCTCTGGTCTCCCTATTCTCTCTCTCTGTGTGGCCCCCCTCTGGTCTCCCTATTCTCTCTCTCTGTGTGCCCCCCTCTGTTCTCCCTCTTCTCTCTCTCTGTGTGCCCCCCCTCTGTTCTCCCTCTTCTCTCTCTCTGTGTGCCCCCCCTCTGGTCTCCCTATTCTCTCTCTCTGTGTGCCCCCCCTCTGGTCTCCCTATTCTCTCTCTCTGTGTGCCCCCCCTCTGTTCTCCCTCTCTCTCTCTCTCTCTCTCTCTCTCTCTCTCTCTCTCTCTCTCTCTCTCTCTCTCTCTCTCTGTCTGCCCCCCGCCTCTGTTCTCCCTCTCTCTTTGTGTGGCCCCCCTCTATCTCTTTGTGTGGCCCCCTCTGTTCTCCCTCTATCTCTTTGTGTGGCCCCCCCTCTGTTCCCTCTCTCTGTGTGGCTCCCCCTCTATTCTCTTTCTCTGTCTGCCCCCCCTCTGTTCTCCCTCTTCTCTCTCACTGTCTGCCCCCCCCCCTCTGTTCTCCCTCTTCTCTCTCTCTGTGTGGCCCCCCTCTCTTCTCCCTCTTCTCTCTCTCTGTGTGGCCCCCCTCTGTTCTCCCTCTTCTCTTTCTCTGTGTGGCCCCCCTCTGTTCTCCCTCTTCTCTCTCTCTCTGTGGCCCCCCTCTGTTCTCCCTCTCTCTCTCTCTCTCTCTCTCTCTCTCTCTCTCTCTCTCTCTCTCTCTCTCTCTCTCTGTCTGCCCCCAGCCTCTGTTCTCCCTCTATCTCTTTGTGTGGCCCCCCTCTGTTCTCCCTCTATCTCTTTGTGTGGCCCCCTCTGTTCTCCCTCTATCTCTTTGTGTGGCCCCCCCTCTGTTCCCTCTCTCTGTGTGGCTCCCCCTCTATTCCCTTTCTCTGTCTGCCCCCCCTCTGTTCTCCCTCTTCTCTCTCACTGTCTGCCCCCCCCCCCCCCTCTGTTCTCCCTCTTCTCTCTCTCTGTGTGGCCCCCCTCTGTTCTCCCTCTTCTCTTTCTCTGTGTGGCCCCCCTCTGTTCTCCCTCTTCTCTCTCTCTCTGTGGCCCCCCTCTGTTCTCCCTCTTCTCTCTCTCTGTCTGCCCCCCCCCTATGTTCTCCTCTCTCTCTGTCTGCCTCCCCTCTGTTCTCCCTCTATCTCTTTGTGTGCCTCCCCCTCTGTTCTCCCTCTATCTCTCTTTGTGTGCCCCCCCTCTGTTCTCCCTCTTCTTTCTCTCTGTGTGCCTCCCCCTCTGTTCCCTCTCTCTGTGTGGCCCCCCTCTGTTCTCCCTCTTCTCTCTCTCTGTGGCCCCCCTCTGTTCTCCCTCCTCTCTCTCTCTCTCTCGCTCGATCTGTGTGCCCCCCTCTTCTCTCTATCCCTCTCTGTGTGGCTCTCTCCCTCTCGATCTCTCTCTCTCTCTCTCTCTGTGTCTCTCTCCGCTCTTCTCTCCCAACACCCTCTCTCCCTAATCATAACCCTCTCACACATATTCTCTCTCCTTTTCTCCGTCTACCACTCACACACACTTTCTCTCCAACACACACACACACACACACACACACACACACACACACACATTCACCACTAACACACACATACACACTTGCTTTCTCTCTCTCACACTCACACACTCTTTCTTTTCCCAGAGGTGTCTGTGTCGTCAGTACTGTGTCTGTCGTCAGTGAGAGAGTTACCAGTCCAGGTGAGGGAGCTGTATGGTCAGGGCTTTGTCCTGGTGGCCGTCCATCCCTTCGTCCACCCCTGTGGCCCCAGACCCGCACGCGTCCAACGCCAGCTACACAGAGCTGTCCTCATCAGAGAGACACACAGGTACAGAAACACACACACACACACACCCCTTCACTCACACACACACACAGTCTCACTCACTTCCTCACACACACACACCCCTTCACACACACACACACACACACACACACAGTCTCACTCACATACTCACACACTCTTTCCCACACACACACACAGTCTCACTCACTTCCTCACACACACACACCCCTTCACACACACACACACACACACACAGTCTCACTCACATACTCACACACTCTTTCTCACACACACACACACAGTCTCTCTCTCACACACACACACACACACACACACATTCAGTACCAGTCAAAAGTTTGGACACACCTACTCATTCAAGGGTTTTTCTTTATTTTTACTATTTTCTACATTGTAGAATAATAGTGAAGACAACAAAACTATGAAATAACACATATGGAATCATGTAGTAACCAAAAAAGTGTTAAACAAATCAAAATATATTTTATATTTGAGATTCTTCAAAGTAGCCACCCTTTGCCTTGATGACTGCTTTGCACACTCTTGGCATTCTCTCAACCAGCTTCATGATGTCACCTGGAATGCATTTCAATTAACAGATGTGCCTTGTTAAAAGTTAATTTGTGTAATTTCTGTCCTTAATGCGTTTGAGCCAATCAGTTTTGTCAAGGTAGGGGAGGTATACAGAAGATAGCCCTATTTGGTAACAGACCAAGTCCATATTATGGCAAGAACAGTTCAAATAAGCAAAGAGAAACGACAGTCCATCATTACTTTAAGACATGAAGGTCAGTCAATCAGGAACATTTCAAGTTTCTTCAAGTGCAGTTGCAAAAACTATCAAGCACTATGATGATCTTGGCTCTCATGGGGACCACCACAGGAAAGGAAGACCCAGAATTACCTCTGCTGCAGAGGATAAGTTCATTAGAGTTATCAGCCTCAGAAATTGCAGCCCAAATAAATGCTAACAGACACATCTCAACATGAACTGTTCAGGGGAGACTGTGTGAAAGCGTCCCACCTGGCCAAAAGCCCGGGAAAATGCAGAGCTCCAAATTCAAATAAATTACTATAAAAATCAAACTTTCATTAAATCACACATGCAAGATAGCAAATTAAAGCTACACTTGTTGTATTTCAAAAAGGCTTTTCGGTGAAAGCAAACAATGCTATTATCTGAGGATAGAACCTCCGTAAACAAAGAGGGAAAAGCATATTTCAACCCTGCAGGCGCGACACAAAATGCAGAAATAAAAATATAATTAATGCCTTACCTTTGACGAGCTTCTTCTGTTGGCACTCCAATATGTCCCATAAACATCACAAATGGTCCTTTTTGTTCTATTAATTCTGTCTATATATATCCAAAATGTCCATTTATTTGGCACGTTTGATCCAGAAAAATTCAGTTATTTATTTTAACAGGACAATGACCCAAACACACCCCCAGGCTGTGTAAGGGCTATTTGACAAAGAAGGAGAGTGATGGAGTGCTGCATCAGATGATCTGGCCTCCACAATCACCTGACCTCAACCCAATTAAGGTGGTTTGGGATGAGTTGGACCGCAGAGTGAAGGAAAAGCAGCCAACAAGTGCTCAGCATATGTGGGAACTCCTTCAAGACTGTTGGAAAAGCATTCTGGGTGAAGCTGGTTGAGAGAATGTGAGGCTGTCATCAAGGCAAAGGGTGGCTACTATAAAATATATTTTGATTTGTTTAACACTCTTGTTACTACATGATTCCATATGTGTTTTCTCATAGTTTTGATGTCTTCACTATTATTCTACAATGTAGAAAATAAGTAAGAAAAACCCTTGAATGAGAAGGTGTGTCCAAACTTTTGACTGGTACTGTATATATATATATACATACATACATACATACATACATACATACATACATACATACAGTGGGGAGAACAAGTATTTGATACACTGCTGATTTTGCAGGTTTTCCTACTTACAAAGCATGTCTGTAATTTTTATCATAGGTACACTTCAACTGTGAGAGACGGAATCTAAAACAAAAATCCAGAAAATCACATTGTATGATTTTTAAGTAATTCATTTGCATTTTATTGCATGACATAAGTATTTGATCACCTACCAACCAGTAAGAATTCCGGCTCTCACAGACCTGTTAGTTTATCTTTAAGAAGCCCTCCTGTTCTCCACTCATTACCTGTATTAACTGCACCTGTTTGAACTCGTTACCTGTATAAAAGACACATGTCCACA
Organism: Oncorhynchus mykiss; assembly: GCF_057628025.1. Taxonomy (NCBI): domain Eukaryota; kingdom Metazoa; phylum Chordata; class Actinopteri; order Salmoniformes; family Salmonidae; genus Oncorhynchus; species Oncorhynchus mykiss. The sequence continues at coordinate 14,788,201 of NC_143051.1, read as the reverse complement.
CACTCAATCAAACAGACTCCAACCTCTCCACAATGGCCAATACCAGAGAGCTGTGTAAAGATATCAGGGATTAAATTGTAGGCCTGCACAAGGCTGGGATGGGATACAGGACAAAAGGCAAGCAGCTTGGTGAGAAGGCAACAACTGTTGGCGCAATTATTAGAAAATGGATGAAGTTCAAGATGACGGGCAATCATCCTCGGTCTGGTGCTCCATGCAAGATCTCACCTCGTGGGGCATCAACGATCATGAGGAAGGTGAGGGATCAGCCCAGAACTACACGGCAGGACCTGGTCAATGACCTGAAGAGAGCTGGGACCACAGTCTCAAAGAAAACCATTAGTAACACACTACACAGTCATGGATTAAAATCCTGCAATGCACGCAAGGTCCCCCTGCTGAAGCCAGCGCATGTCCATGCCTGTCTGAAGTTTGCCAATTACCATCTGGATGATCCAGAGGAGGAATGGGAGAAGGTCATGTGGTCTGATGAGACAAAAATAGAGCTTTTTGGTCTAAACTCCACTCGCCATGTTTGGAGGAAGAAGAGGGATGAGTACAACCCCAAGAACACCATCCCAACCGTGAAGCATGGAGGTGGAAACATCATTCTTTGGGGATGCTTTTCTGCAAAGGGGACAGGATGACTGCACCGTATTGAGGGGAGGATGGATGGGGCCATGTATCGCGAGATCTTGGCCAACAACCTCCTTCCCTCAGTAAGAGCATTGAAGATGGGTTGTGGCTGGGTCTTCCAGCATGACAACGACCCGAAACACACAGCCAGGGCAACTAAGGAGTGGCTCCGTAAGAAGCATCTCAAGGTCCTGGAGTGGCCTAGCCAGTCTCCAGACCTGAATCCAATAGAAAATCTTTGGAGGATGCTGAAAGTCCGTATTGCCCAGCGACAGCCCCGAAACCTGAAGGATCTGGAGAAGGTCTGTATGGAGGAGTGAGCCAAAATCCCTGCTGCAGTGTGTGCAAACCTGGTCAAGAACTACAGGAAACGTATGATCTCTGTAATTGCAAACAAAGGTTTCTGTACCAAATATTAAGTTCTGCTTTTCTGATGTATCAAATACTTATGTCATGCAATAAAATGCTAATTAATTACTTAACAATCATACAATGTGATTTTCTGGATTTTTGTTTTAGATTCCGTCTCTCACAGTTAAAATGTACCTATGATAAAAATTACAGACCTCTACATGCTTTGTAAGTAGGAAAACCTGCAAAATCGGCAGTGTATCAAATACTTGTTCTCCCCACTGTACACACACACACACACACACACACTCTCACTCTCATTTCCCTCATTCAATAACTGCTACACAGAACATAGAGACACATAGTTAGCTAAGACCTTTCTCACCAGCAGGAGCCTCATCGGAATTCTTTTCTCACCCACAGAATCTGTGAAATGGAAGCAGAATCCTATTCTCTTCCTGGGATTTTCGGGAGAGATCTATTCTCAACCGTGGAATTCTTGAAGCATATGTGTAGAATGAGAAATGTATACAGCATATTTTTCTTTCATACTCCCACACACATATGCTTACACATACCAACATACCCTTACCCATTTTTCTTGATTACTTGCTCACACACACACACATACAGAGTTGGGTGCTTGGCTGCTCCTTTGATGCCCCTCCTGCCAAGTGGCACCTGTCACCGTGGAGATGGCTGATTGTATCATCAGCACCCACCGGAGGGGAACAATGTGCAAAGAGAGGCCTCCCCTCCTCTCCATCTCGCTCTCCTCTCCATCTCGCTCTCATCTTCATCTCTCCTCTCCAGCTCTCTACATCTTGCTCTCCATCTTGCTCTCCATCTCGCTCTCCATCTCGCTCTCCATCTCGCTCTCCTCTCTTCATCTCGCTCTCCTTTCTTCATCTTGCTCTCCTCTCCATCTCTCCTCTCCATCTCTCCTCTCTACCTGTCCTCTCCATCTGTCCTCTCCATCTGTCCTCTCCATCTTCAGTTAACCCATTCTTATTTTCAATGATGGCCTAGGAACGGTGGGTTAACTGCCTCGTTCAGGGGCAGAACGACAGATTTTTACCTTGTCAGCTCGGGCATTCAATCTTGCAACCTTACAGTTAACTAGTCCAACGCTCTAACCACCTGATTACATTGCACTCCACGAGGAGCCTGCCTGTTACGCGAATGCAGTTAGCCACGGTAAGTTGCTAGCTAGCATTAAACTTATCTTATAAAAAACAATCAATCATAATCACATGGTTGATGATATTACTAGTTTATCTAGCGTGTCCTGCGTTGCATATAATCGATGCAGTGCGTATTCGCGAAAAAGGACTGTCGTTGCTCCAACGTGTACCTAACCATAGACATCAATGCCTTTCTTAAAATCAATACACAGAAGTATATATTTTTAAACCTGCATATTTAGCTAAAAGAAATCCAGGTTAGCAGGCAATATTAACCAGGTGAAATTGTGTCACTTCTCTTGCGTTCATTGCACGCAGAGTCAGGGTATATGCAACAGTTTGGGCCGCCTAATTTGCCAGAATTGTACTTAATTAGGACATAACATTGAAGGTTGTGCAATGTAACAGGAATATTTAGACTTAGGGATGCCACCCATTAGATAAAATACGGAACAGTTCCGTATTTCACTGAAAGAATAAACATCTTGTTTTCGAGATGATAGTTTCCGTATTCGACCATATTAATGACCAAAGGCTCGTATTTCGGTGTGTTATGTTATAACTAAGTCTATGATTTGATAGAGCAGTCTGACTGACCGATTGTAGGCACCAGCAGGCTCGTAAGCATTCATTCAAACAGCACTTTCGTGCGTTTGACAGCAGCTCTTCGCAATGCTTCAAGCATTGCGCTGTTTATGACTTCAAGCCTATCAACTCTCGAGATTAGGCTGGTGTAACCGATGTGAAATGGCTAGCTAGTTAGCGGGGTGCGCACTAATAGTGTTTCAAACGTCACTCGCTCTGAGACTTGGAGTGGTTGTTCCCCTTGCTCTGCATGGGTAACGCTGCTTCGAGGTTGGCTGTTGTCGATGTGTTCCTGGTTTGAGCCCAGGTAGGAGCGAGGAGAGGGGTGGAAGCTATACTGTTACACTGGCACTACTAAAGTGCCTATAAGAACATCCAATAGTCAAAGGTTAAAAGGTTAATGAAATACAAATGGTATAGAGAGAAATAGTCCTATAATTCCTATAATAACTACAACCTAAAACTTATTACCTGGGAATATTGAAGACTCATGTTAAAAGGAACCACCAGCTTTCAAATGTTATCATGTTCTGAGCAAGGAACTGAAACGTTAGCTTTCTTACATGGCACATATTGCACTTTTACTTTCTTCTCCAACACTTTGTTTTTGCATTATTTAAACCAAATTGAACATGTTTCATTATTTATTTGAGGCTAAATAGATTTTATTGATGTATTATATTAAGTTAATGTGATGCCGTTGGTAAAATTGAATAAAGGCAGTCAGGCGCAGGACACAGTTCTGAGTAATAATCCACGATTTATTCAATAAATGGTAAGATTCCAACAAGGAACATATACAATAAACTAAAGCACAAACAACGAGAACCCACATGACAAACAATAACGCACAAAACAGAGAAGGAAATCAGAGGGTTAAATAATGAACATAATTAATGGAATGGAAACCAGGTGTGTAAATAATCAAGACAAAACAAAACGAAAATTAAACACGTAGTGTTTAGAAAGCCGGTGATGTCGACCGCCCGAAGAAGGAGAGGGACCAACTTTGGCCGAAGTCGTGACAGTTAAAATAAGTGTTCATTCAGTATTGTTGTAATTGTCATTATTACAAATACATTTTAAAAATCGGCTGATTAATCGGTATCGGCTTTTTTGGTCCTCCAATAATCGATATCGGTATCGGAGTTGAAAAATCATAATCGGTTGACCTCTATTTTCTACACCTTCGTCAGTCCATTCTACACGTTCGGCTCTACACCTTCGTCAGTCCATTCTACACGTTCGGTTCTACACCTTCGTCAGTCCTTTCTACACCTTCATCAGTCCTTTCTACACGTTTGTCAGTCCTTTCTACACGTTCGGCTCTACACGTTCATCAGTCCTTTCTACACCTTCATCAGTCCTTTATACACCTTCATCAGTCCTTTCTACACTTCATCAGTCCTTTCTACACCTTCATCAGTCCTTTCTGCACTTCATCAGTCCTTTCTACACCTTTGTCAGTCCTTTCTACACCTTCGTCAGTCCTTTCTACACCTTCATCAGTCCTTTCTACACCTTCATCAGTCCTTTCTACACGTTCGTCAGTCCTTTCAGCATGTTCATCAGTCCTTTCTACACGTTCATCAGTCCTTTCTACACGTTCGTCAGTCCTTTCTACACCTTTGTCAGTCCTTTCTACACGTTCATCAGCCCTTTCTACACTTCATCAGTCCTTTCTACACCTTCATCAGTCCTTTCTACACCTTCATCAGTCCTTTCTGCACCTTCGTCAGTCCTTTCTACACCTTTGTCAGTCCTTTCTACACCTTTGTCAGTCCTTTCTACACCTTCATCAGTCCTTTCAACACCTTTGTCAGTCCTTTCTACACCTTCATCAGTCCTTTCAACACCTTTGTCAGTCCTTTCTACACCTTCATCAGTCCTTTCTACACTTCATCAGTCCTTTCTACACTTCATCAGTCCTTTCTGCACGTTCGTCAGTCCTTTCTGCACGTTCGTCAGTCCTTTCTGCACGTTCGTCAGTCCTTTCTGCACGTTCGTCAGTCCTTTCTGCACTTCATCAGTCCTTTCTACACCTTCATCAGTCCTTTCTACACCTTCATCAGTCCTTTCTACACCTTCACCAGTCCTTTCTGCACCTTCATCAGTCCTTTCTACACCTTTGTCAGTCCTTTCTACACCTTCATCAGTCCATTCTACACTTCATCAGTCCTTTCTACACGTTCGTCAGTCCTTTCTGCACATTCATCAGTCCTTTCTACACCTTCATCAGTCCTTTCTACACCTTCATCAGTCATTTCAACACCTTTGTCAGTCCTTTCTACACCTTCATCAGTCCTTTCAACACCTTTGTCAGTCCTTTCTACACCTTCATCAGTCCTTTCTGCACTTCATCAGTCCTTTCTACACCTTCATCAGTCCTTTCTACACCTTCATCAGTCCTTTCAACACCTTTGTCAGTCCTTTCTACACCTTCATCAGTCCTTTCAACACCTTTGTCAGTCCTTTCTACACCTTCATCAGTCCTTTCTGCACTTCATCAGTCCTTTCTACACCTTCATCAGTCCTTTCTACACCTTCATCAGTCCTTTCTACACGTTCATCAGTCCTTTCTGCACGTTCATCAGTCCTTTCTACACTTCATCAGTCCTTTCTACACCTTCATCAGTCCTTTCTACACCTTCATCAGTCCTTTCTGCACGTTCATCAGTCCTTTCTGCACATTCATGTGTTTCTTTGAGAAGAAAGTCAGTATGCATCCTAAATGGCTATTCCCTACATAGTGCACTACTTTTGACCATAGCCCTATGGACCACTATGAGCCCTGGCCAAAGTAGTGCACTATATAGGGAATAGGATGCCATTTGGTACGCATCTAAAAAAAGGCTCATGTCTTCCTTAATCCCTCTTTCATTTCTCTCCAGTTCAGAGAAGACCCAGCTGATGTGGGCAGGCCGTCACCTGGAGACAGACGTGTGTGTGGCGGGTCAACAGGCCCCCGACCCGGATGTCATCCAGAACTACGTGAAGAAGGTCACCATTAGTCCTAAAGCACAGATCTAGGATCAGCTTACTACTCCCACTCAGCTCCACTCTGAGGAGTTGCCCATAGGCACAGATCTAGGATCAACAAATTCCTCCCAAATTTGAGCTTAAAGGGACATTACACTCCGGAATTCCTCCCCAAAATGAAACCTAAATATTTGACAGAGAAGAGACTAGGGGAAAGCTCATCCTAATTCCCTTGGATGGCACTTACCTTCCTCAGCTCCTTCCCCTACTGGTTATGTACACCTGTATCATTATTTAGGTCCATGTAGATGGAGTGGAGGAAAGGAAAGGAGAAGTTAGGAGAGGAAGCCACTTTAAACTATTGAGATGCCGCCCTAATGTCACTATCAGCTGTGACATCATAATTTAACAACCACAAAAGCCCTCTTAGTATAACAATATAGTAGTGAATTTATCTCATTCTACAGTGACCATGAGAAGTGAACAGGCAGAGCACAAAGGGGAGCGGTGATTGGATTGAAATGCACAGGGCTCAGTATAATGTGATATGGTTAGGCAGCATGACATGAATAGGCAATCAGATAGCAGCCTGGCTGCCAGGAAATAGCTGAAAAGAACCACAGACAGGAGCCAATAGGAGAGTGAGGGACAGAGAGACCGGTCTTATCACACTGCAGAGGTGGGCACTGCATCCCTATGATACACATACATGCACACACTAAATATGAATAAGTAAATGTCAAGGAGGTATAATGAACCTTTGGGTGGGAGTGTGTGACACACGCACGCATATATTTTATATTTTCACCCCAATCTTGACAGACTCAAGTGGTGGGCAGTGTCTGTTCAGTGTCTCCCTTATTCATCTGTCTCGCCCCACAAAGTGTGTGTGTGTTGATTGTCTTTGTGTTGATTGTGATTGGTGGAGGGATGATAATGGGGGAAGAGGTCTCATTATTTTGTGTGGTAGTTAGCATTCTGTGTTCTCTCTGACGAGCCCCACTCAAACTGTCAACGTTAATATCAACTGACAATTAACCAGAGGAGCTCCGTGTGAGGGAGAAGGAGAATGACAGACGCACACACACTCACACACACACACACAGTGGATAATTAGGTTCCTTTGTCATTAGAATATTTGATCTTTAGGGATGATTAGATTGGCTCTTATTTTGCATAATGTTTTGCAGAATGTCTATTGTGTAAATGAGCCTCTGTGTTGGTGAGTGTGTAAATGACGTATGTGAATCAATAGTCCAAGTATGTCATTCACAGAACAGTACACCACAGCTAACTGACAATGGAAGCCAAAGGCCCCACTGGCCAGATGTGTAGCTATTAGAATATAGAATTAAGCAATAAGGCCCGAGGAGATGTGGTATATGACCAATATACCACGGCTAAGGGCTGTTCTTTCACGACGCAACGCAGAGTGCCTGGATACAACCATTAGCCATGTTATACTGGCCATATACTACAAGCCCCCAATGTGCCTTCTTGCTATTATAAACTGGTTACCAATGTAATTAGAACAGTAAAAAGTATATTTTTGTCATACCCATGGTATATGGTCTAATATATCACGGCTTTCAGCCAATCAGCATTTGGGGCTAAAACCACCCAGTTTATAATTATAAATATAGCCCGGGCCGTTTCTATTTCTGTAGCTGCCCATCAATCCTGTGTGTTGACGTGCCTAACGACAGATCGCTGCATGAATCTGAATGGCTCAATCACATTAGTCACCTACAGCTCCTGATCTGTCATGTCCCTGTGTGGGGTATTACAGCTCCTGATCTGTCATGTCACTGTGTGGGGTATTACAGCTCCTGGTCTGTCATGCCACTGTGTGGGGTATTACAGCTCCTGGTCTGTCATGCCACTGTGTGGGGTATTACAGCTCCTGGTCTGTCATGTCACTGTGTGGGGTATTACAGCTCGTGGTCTGTCATGCCACTGTGTGGGGTATTACAGCAGACTAATAGAGTGGAACAGAGACCAGGCTTTGTGTAATTTAGCTCTGACTAAATAATTTGCCCAAGTTCAATACTTCAAAAAATATGAATTACGAAACATGGACCTGATACCTATGTTTCAAATCAAATCAAATTTATTTATATAGCCCTTCGTACATCAGCTGATATCTCAAAGTGCTGTACAGAAACCCAGCCTAAAACCCCAAACAACAAGCAATGCAGGTGTAGAAGCACGGTGGCTAGGAAAAACTACCTAGAAAGGCCAAAACCTAGGAAGAAACCTAGAGAGGAACCAGGCTATGTGGGGTGGCCAGTCCTCTTCTGGCTGTGCCGGGTGGACATTAGAACAGAACATGGCCAAGATGTTCAAATGTTCATAAATGACCAGCATGGTCAAATAATAATAATCACAGGCAGAACAGTTGAAACTGGAGCAGCAGCACAGCCAGGTGGACTGGGGACAGCAAGGAGTCATCATGTCAGGTAGTCCTGAGGCATGGTCCTAGGGCTCAGGTCCTCCGAGAGAGAGAAAGAAAGAGAGAATTAGCAAGGGCATACTTAAATTCACACAGGACAACGGATAGGACAGGAGAAGTACTCCAGATATAACAAACTGACCCCCCGACACATAAACTACTGCAGCATAAATACTGGAGGCTGAGACAGGAGGGGAACCGGCCAGGCAGAGACAGCAAGGGCGGTTCGATTACCTTGAAATCAGCCCTTGCCTTGACAGGAAGCCAGTGTAGGGAGGCTAACACTGGAGTAATATGATCAAATGTTTTGGTTCTAGTCAGGATTCTAGCAGCCGTATTTAGCACTAACTGAAGTTTATTTAGTGCTTTGTCCGGGTAGATGGAAAGTAGAGCATTGCAGTAGTCTAACCTAGAAGTGACAAAAGCATGGATTAATTTTTCTGCATAATTTTTGGACAGAAAGTTCAGATTTGCAATGTTACGTAGATGGAAAAAAGCTGTCCTTGAAACCGTCTTGATATGTTCTTCAAAAGAGAGATCAGGGTCCAGAGTAACGCCGAGGTCCTTCACAGTTTTATTTGAGACGACTGTACTGTATTAAGATTAATTGTCAGATTCAACAGAAGATCTCTTTGTTTCTTGGGACCTAGAACAAGCATCTCTGTTTTGTCCGAGTTTAAAAGTAGAAAGTTTGCAGCCATCCACTTCCTTATGTCTGAAACACATGTTTGTCCTCTGTAGTAGCATGCCTTTCTTTGTATGCTGAAATCCACACTTTTTCAATAAATGTTAATCAAATACAACCACGACTGTTTCCTTTGTTGAAATTCAATTCATGCGCATTTGCGCTGATTTGCCATCTTCGAGCAACAGCAATGAGCAGTCAGTCAGTCGGTGGTTGTATTTGGTTAACGTTTTTTGAAAAAGTGTGGATCATTATTTGTCGCAGAACAGTACAGGAAGTTAGACAAAATTCAAATTTTGTGCGACATTGCTTTTGTCTAATCAACCTGGGTCAATGGAAACCTGCCTACCGTGTGTGTGTGTCTCCAGATCCAGGATGCGGCAGAGCAGGGTGTTCTGTTTGTGGGCTTCCTGCAGCAGCCTGGTGGGGGACCCTGTTTCCTGGGGCACATAGACCCTGAAGACCTGTCCTCCCTGCACTCCAGCCCCTCCCCCATACGCAGACACCCCACCAGTACCACTATCAGCACTACAGCCAGCCCCTCAGAACCCACTATACCAGACCTCATCCCTACAGAGTCTACGGAACCCCATCAGAACCTCTTAGAACCAGAACACGACCGGAACACAGAACTGAAGACACCAGAATACAAGTCGGTAGAACTCAGAACAATTGAACAGAATCCTACGGATACCAGTCAGGTGGAGCTGGACTTGTGCTCAACAGAACTGGTAGAGAACACACAGGACTCTACTGAAGTAGAATCAACAGACAGGGAACACAATCAGACAGGGAACACAGTCAGAATACCCTCAATAGAGGATCAACCAAACCATAGTCCAGATGACGCAGCAGACCCACCAGAGAGACTGCAGAGTCCCAGCCCAATAGATCCAGCCTGTGACCACCACAACCATGTCCCAACTGAACTCAGTAGCGACCAGGATCAATTACAGTCCTGCAACCCAATAGAGACCACGTGTATAAAGAGACAACAGAATGAAAGCCAAGTAGACTTCATCAGGACTCTACTACCAAACTTCAGCCCAGCAGAGTTAACACATGGATTTGGTGGTCCAGACGCAGACAGACGGCACCAGGGAGACAGACAGAGTCCAAGCCCTCAGGCACAGAACCAGAGGCTGATACCAAAACAGGACCATGGCACAGACAACCTGGTCCAGTCACCAGAACTAGACAACGGCAACCGCGGGTCAGAATCCTGGACTGAGAGGGGGTGCAACCATGGAAACAGGGGTACGGGGGGTGACCTGGATAAGTATCAGAGAAGCAGCAGAGTCCCGCCCCACAACAACAACAATCACATTCGGGTCAAGAGTCCAGACAGAGATAAGAGGGCTGTGGGGTCTCCACCAGCACAGAGAAGTGAGTGTGGGGTCTACTACTGTTGCGACTGCATTACTGACAGGCTGCTGGTGTAAGATGATGCTGACAGATAGGGCAGCTCTGCTTCTGGCTCCACAGCAACTTTGATGAGGCATTGCCATGAGTTGGAGTTTATTTATACTGAATATTGCAATGTTGATTAATTTCAGTCGTGTACTTCCTGGCAAAAAAATATAAACAAATTATATGTGCCTCTTTTTCTGTGTGTGTGTGTGTGTGTGTGTGTGTGTGTGTGTGTGTGTGTGTGTGTGTGTGTGTAGGAGGGTAGCTGTTTGCCCTGTACAACCACACAGGGGAGCTGTCCAGCTCTCTGAGGTTCTACTCCTTCAGGGTTCCACTGGGGCTGCAGAGAGAGGCGGGGCTGGTGACAGAGGTCGATGCCCACTGGCTAGATCACATGACCCAGCATTTCATCAGTGGAG